>NC_053028.1:708251549-708265228 GCF_003073215.2 Triticum urartu
GCGAGAGATCGAAATTTGCAAGTCGGTGGTACCGAGTTTACACATGGAAACACACTTGTCACCTCAGCTCACTAGACAAGTAAGATCTCACAAAGATTTGCAATGAATTAAATGCAGAAAATGCAGAACAAACACAAAGAGAAAAGAGAAGAAACTGAAAGATCTAGATGAAGTTTTTTTTGTTTAAATGAAGAAACTAAACATGCATGAGACAAATGCAATAACACAGAAAAGAACACAAGAGAACTTCATCTAGAGTTGGGCGGTGACACAGTCACCTATGTTAGAGTATATTGACTTAGGAGTCAAGTGAGAACACTTGATCATAGGTCATACTCATCGTTTAAGCTCAAAATGGGGTTACCATTTTTCGTTTAAGCATCTTGATGTATTCACATCTTGTTGAGTTGCTTTGACTCATGTCTTGGAGTAAAGCTTCTCTAAGATGGAATAACATACCTTGGGTGGTGGTGTGATTCTTGCTCATGTAGTTGAACTTGTGTGGGTGCTCAAGGTTGATGTAGCTCATCAAGAGTTGGGAGCACCACTTGGAGTTTGAGTTCATCTACCTACATGGGTTAGTTCTTGCAAGGAAGAGCACTTGTGTATCCAAAAAAAATGACACTCATGAAGCTCATCATAGAATTTGTCAAAGGATATGTTTGAATGGTTTTGTGCTTCCTTGTCTTCAACCACCATTGTGTAGAGTCTTGGTGATGTAGAGATTGCTCAAGATGTGAGTGAGTCGCAATCTCATGGAATTAGATTCAACCAAGCGCCTACATTGGTTAGACAACATGCAAGGTACAAATATATCCAAGACAGAAGATAGTTATCACAAGAGATATATCATGGATTAGTCATAAGCTCATGTCTTGCATGTATCCAATGGAGTTCTCTCCAAATTCGAAGCATCAATGATGTTCAATTCTCCTCTCAACCTGCAAAACACTTTCTCATCAAGCGGTTTAGTGAATATATCCGCTAATTGTTTATCGGTGCGAACATGCTTAAGATTGATGTCACCCTTAGCAACATGATCTCGAATGAAATGATGACGAACTTCAATATGCTTAGTTCGAGAATGTTGTACAGGATTATGACCAATTTTGATAGCACTTTCATTGTCACAAAGCAGTGGAACATGTTTCACATAAATCCCATAATCTTTAAGAGTTTGGGTCATCCAAAGTAATTGAGCACAACATGAACCAGCGGCAATGTATTCCGCTTCGGCGGTGGATAAGGATACCGAGTTTTGTTTCTTGGAAGACCAAGACACAAGAGATCTACCAAGAAATTGACAAGTACCCGAAGTGGACTTTCTATCAACCTTGTCTCCGGCATAATCTGAGTCGGAATAGCCAACAAGATCAAAAGAAGACCTCTTAGGATACCAAATGCCAAAATTTGGTGTATGGATTAAATATCTCACTATCCTTTTCACAGCCTTAAGATGACAATCTTTAGGAGCAGCTTGATATCGTGCACACATGCACACACTTAGCATAATATCGGGACGTGAAGCACATAGGTATAACAATGAACCAATCATAGAGCGATAAACCTTTTGATCAAGGGTTCACCATCTTTGGTCAAATCATTATGTCCACTAGTAGGCATGGGTGTAGACATACCTTTGCATTCTTGCATATTGAACTTCTTGAATAAGTCCTTGGTGTACTTTGTTTGAGAGACAAATGTACCTTCCTTAGTTTGCTTGATTTGCAACAAGAAAGAATTTGAGTTCACTCATCATAGACATCTCAAACTTCTCTGACATTAGCTTTCCAAACTTTTCACTAAAGAGAGGGTTAGTTGAACCAAATATGATGTCATCAACATAAATTTGGCATACAAAATAGTTCTCCATTAACCCTTTTAGTAAAAAGAGTAAGTCAATTTTACCAATTTCAAAACCACTTGTAGTAAGGAACTTGGTCAAGCATTTATACCATGCTCTAGGAGCTTGTTTAAGACCATAAAGAGCTTTGTGAAGTTTGTAAACATGATTTGGTTTCTTAGGATTGACAAAGCCGGGAGGCTGTTTGACATAAACTTCCTCCTCTATTTCTCCATTTAGAAAAGCACTTTTAATGTCCATTTGGTACAAGGTGATATTATGGTGATTAGCATAGGCAAGTAAGATGCGAATGGACTCAAGTCTAGCAACGGGAGCATATGTCTCACCATAGTCCATACCTTCGACTTGTGTGTACCCTTGGGCGACGAGACGTGCTTTGTTGCGAACCACTTGTCCATCTTCATCTTGCTTGTTGCGAAACACCCATTTGGTACCAATGATGTTGTGGTTGTTGTCGGGCTTCTCAACCAATGTCCAAACTTGGTTTCTCTCAAAATTATGTAGCTCTTCATGCATAGCGTTTATCCAATCCGGATCTTCCAATGCTTCTTCAACCTTCATTGGTTCAATGCTCGAGATGAATGAATAGTTTTCACAAAAGTTAGCTAAACGAGTTTTTGAGCGAGTGATTCTCCCGGTTTGTATATCATTGAGGATTTGCTCGACGGGATGATCTTTGGCAATTCTTGCTCGAACTCGTGAGAGCTTTTGCTTGGGTCTTTGTTGAGCATCTTCTTCATCTTGTTCTTCTTCTTGGCCTTCTTCATTGTTGACGTCGTCGTTCTCTTGTCGTGGTGGAGAAGGAGGTTGTTGATGTTCATCTTGACGTACTTCCTCGTTTTCTTCATCTTGGTGTGTCCCACTTGTGGATGCTTCCGTGTCGATTCTTGGTTCACCTTGTCGTGAAGTAGAAGCTTCCACTTGGACGGATGAAGTACTCTCCTTCACCTCCGTTGGACGAATTTTGCCAATGGACAAGTCTTGAATTGCTTCTGAAGGGTCTTTGTCTCCTACATCAATTGGCAATTGCTCTACTTGCGAGCCATTAGATTCATCAAACTTCACATCTACCGTCTCTTCAACCTTTCGGGTGAAATTGTTGTAGACACGGTAAGTGTGAGAGTTTGAGCCATAACCAAGTAGAAACCTTCATGAGATTTAGGAGCAAACTTTGAACGACGATGCTTATCAAGAATGTAGCACTTTGAGCCGAATACTCGAAAGTATCCACTTGAGGCTTGTTACCGGTGAGGAGCTCGTATGCGTCTTGCCGAGTAGCTTGTGAAGATATAGCGATTTGTTGCGTGACAAGCTGTCTCAACCGCTTCTGCCCAAAGTGCTTTGGTTCTTGTATTCATCAAGCATTGTCTTGCCATTTCAATGAGCGTCCGGTTCTTTCCTCTCAACAACTCCATTTTGTTGAGGTGTGTGTAGCCGAGAACTCGTGTGAAATCCCTTCTTCGTCAAGAAAGGTGTCACATTTGCGTTCTTGAACTCCGTTCCGTTGTCACTCCGAACCTTCTTGATCTTCAGATCAAACTGATTTTGGGCTTTCCTAGCGAAGTTTCTGAAGATCTTCTGGACCTGCGATTTATCATTGAGGAAAAATACCCACGTAAATCTTGAAAAATCATCAACTATAACTAGACCAAAGGAATTTCCACCGAGACTCTTGTAGGCATTGGGACCAAAAAGATCCATGTGAAGCAGCTCAAGTGGCCTCTTTGTGGTCATGGTGTTCTTCACTTGATGTCTTCCTCCAACTTGTTTACCTGCTTGACAAGCACTGCAAAGTCTATCCTTATCAAATATGACATCGTTAACTCCAAGGATATGATTTCCTTTAATAAGCTTGTCAAGGTTTCTCATGCCAACGTGACCTAGTCATCTATGCCACAACCAACCTTTTGAGGATTTAGCAACAAAGCAAGTTTTAGGTTGTAGCCTTTTTAGAGAAATCGACGATGTAAAGATCACCTCTACGCATACCGGTAAAGACCATTTTATGATTGTCCCGACGAAATACTTGGCAATCTACTTCAGTAAATAGGATTCAAACCGAAATCAGCAAGTCTAGATACTGAAAGTAAGTTGTAGCCAAGAGATTCAACGAGCATGACATTTTGAATGGAGCTATCATGTGAAGATGGCCACCTTACAGACCACTTTACCCTTTGAATTATCACCGAAGGTGACATATTTTCGAGACCGTTGTTTTCAGCAAGCTCACGAAACATCTCTTCATCTCGGTCATATGATCAGTACATCCACTATCAAGAACCCATTCCTTTCCTCCTGATTCATATCCCCGAAGATTTGCCATAAGACCAAAATGTCTCATTGCATCGTCGAGATCGAAGTCACTATCATCATCATCATAATATTCATGTTCATCATGATTTGTGACTCGTCATTTCCTAGAGAGGGCAATTCATTAGATGAATGATAAAGTGGTTACTTTTATGAATTCTCATAGCTTTGAGTATGATATCATTAATGATTCCAACATCCCCTTTAGCATGCTTAAGTATTGGCAAGTTCAAGAAGACATTTACCAAAATAGGATCACTAGAGTTCATCTTACTCAAGGCAATGGATTTATGGAGAATTTCATCTAAAGTTTTCAAGGAATGATTGGGAAATCGTTCCTCAAGAAATTTCCATATAGTATAAGCACAATCTTTAGTGGGCAAACTAGCAATCAAATTTTTGGGCAATCCTCTAATGATGAGCTCAATAGTTCTAAGATTGCGAATCATGTCAATATCTTCATCTAGGGTAGGATGCAAGGGATCAATATGGGGTGCACAAGGGCTAGCAATATACTTGTTCAAATGATATTGATTGAAGATTACAAGCATCTCATTTTTCCACTCATGAAAATACTTTCCATCAAGAATAGGCACTCTATGTCTAAGACTCCCTAGAGTAGACACATCCATCTTCCTCCAATGGTGATTAAACCAAGGCAATGGAGACCAAAGCTCTGATACCACTTGTAGGATCTAGAAGTAGATGTGTCTAGAGGGGGGTGATTAGACACTTCGTGCTAAAGTTGCAATTTTTAAGCTTTTTGGTTTAAGTGGAGTTTAGGCACAATTTCAGCGCACACAATACATATCAAGCAAGCAAGCAAAGAGTATATGAGCAGCGGAATGTAAAGCATGCAACTTGCAAGAATGTAAAGGGAAGGGTTTGGAGATTTCAAACGCAATTGGAGACACGGATGTTTTTCCCGTGGTTCGGATAGGTGGTGCTATCCTACATCCACGTTGATGGAGACTTCAACCCACGAAGGGTAACGGTTGCGCGAGTCCACACAGGGCTCCACCCAAGGGCAACGGTTGCGCGAGTCCACGAAGGGCTCCACCCACGAAGGGTCCACGAAGAAGCAACCACCCACAAAGGGTCCACGAAGAAGCAACCTTGTTATCCCACCATGGCCATCGCCCACGAAGGACTTGCCTCACTAGCGGTAGATCTTCACGAAGTAGGCGATCTCCTTGCCCTTACAAACTCCTTGGTTCAACTCCACAATCTTGTCGGAGGCTCCCAAGTGACACCTAGCCAATCTAGGAGACACCACTCTCCAAGAAGTAACAAATGGTGTGTAGGTAATGAACTCCTTGCTCTTGTGCTTCAAATGATAGTCTTCCCAACACTCAACTCTCTCTCATAGGATTTGGATTTGGTGGAAAGAAGATTTGAGTGGAAAGCAACTTGGGAAGGCTAGAGATCAAGATTCATATGGTAGGAATGGAATGTCTTTGGTCTCAACACATGAGTAGGTGGTTTTCTCTCAGAACATATGAGTAGGAATGGTGTGTGTGTTCTGATGGCTCTCTCATCGAATGAGAAGGAGGTGGAGGGGTATATATAGCCTCCACTCAAAATCCAACCGTTACACACAATTTACCAATCTCGGTGGGACCGAATCAGAAAACTCGGTCGGACCGAAATGGTAAACCTAGTGACCGTTAGGAATTTCGGTGGGACTGACATGCAACTCGGTAGGACCGATTCGGTTAGGGTTTGGGCATAACGTAATCTCGGTGAGACCGATTACACAAACTCGGTGAGACCGAGTTTGGTAATTAGCTAACCAGAGAGTTGGTCAGGCAAACTCGGTGGGACCGATTTGCTCTTTCGGTGAGACCGAGTGGAACTCGGTGAGACCGAAAGTTACAAAGGGGAAACACTGAGTTTACATTGCAATCTCGGTGGGACCGATTACACAAACTCGGTGGGACCGAGAATATGTGCAATGGGTAACAGAGAGTTTGCAACCCCATCTCGGTGGGACCGAGATCCTTATCGGCAGAACCGAATTGCTTGGGTTTGGCAGTGGCTAATGACAAGTGAAACTCGGTAGCGCCAGATAGGAAAAATCGGTAGGACCGAGTTTGGCTTAGAGTTTAGGTCATATGTGGATGTGGGAAAGTAGTTGAGGATTTTGGAGCATATCATTAAGCACATGGAGCAAGAGGCTCATTAAGCAACACCTCATCCCTCCTTGATAGTATTGGCTTTTCCTATGGACTCAATGTGATCTTGGATCACTAAAATATAAAATGAAGAGTCTTGAGCTTTTGAGCTTGAGCCCATCCTTTGTCCTTAGCATTTTGAGGGTTCCTCTTTCACATCCATGCCATGCCATTGTTGAACTTATCTGAAACATGCTAGATAGAAGTGTTAGTCCAACACGAGATATGTTGTCATCAATTATCAAAACCACCTAGGGAGCACTTGTGCTTTCAGTATGTTAGCTTATGCCTCTCCCTGAAATAAAATTGTAATAATGATTACCGGTCTAGTTATCGATTTCCTAGGGACAAATAACTTTCTCTTGACAACAAGCTCTCTACTAAAACTAATTTAGTTGTGTCTTTACCTAAACAGCCCCTACTTTTTATTTACGTAATCTTTATTATCTTACAAACCTATCCAAAAACACCTACAAAGTACTTCTAGTTTCATACTTGTTCTAGGTAAAGCGAACATCAAGCGTGCGTAGAGTTGTATTGGTGGTCGATAGAACTTGAGGGAATATTTGTTCTACCTTTAGCTCCTCGTTGGGTTCAACACTCTTACTTATCGAAAACTATTGCGATCCCCTATACTTGTGGGTTATCATATCCCTTCTCCAAACAGGAGGAAAAGGGCCACCTCCGAAGATTGGGTGGGGCGGTCTTTCAAGAAGGGAAAGACGCCGCCGTCGACTGGCCTGGGTTTGGAATGTGACGCCGTTGAGCAGCTCCAACAAGGGAATCCATAGTACTTTGATAGCGTCCCGCTCCATTATAGTTACCGAAGATACACGTAATGCATTTATGCATTTTTACAGGTCGGCACAGAATTTTTCGGGGTGATCCTCTTCTTCGGGGATTCTCCTCCCAGAGATGATGGAGAGCGAGATGCCCCCTCCGACCTCCTCGCCCAATAAGGCGGATGACTCTGAAGTGTCATCGCGGAGGGTCCCTTTAGACCGGGGGATAGAAGAGGCAATACCCAAAGGTGGATCTCCGACCATCCGAGATTCCGGGGCTGGTGATAACCAAGGCCCCGGATTGTCTGGTTCACAGCCGGCAGCGATTTTGAAGACGGGTGAGCTGATTCCTTCAAAGGATGATTGTGCTTTTGGGGCAGCCTCGGGGAACCCGGAGACTCCGGATATATTGTGGGACATGTTGCGGAAAGCATCTGTCTCGGGGGAACAGCGTACCTTGATGGGTACAGTGATTGAGAAGATTTCGTCCGCGAAGAGCGGATTAACTGAAGCCTTCCTGAGCCTACTGAAGGGCTTCGAGGTTTTTAACCTAATATTTTCAGCTATGTTTCATTTGCAAAGATGCGCCTGTGTATAGGTAGTAGCCCCTGATACTCGGGTTGGCTTCCGCTGGGAAGCAAAATGGAGGATCGAAAAGGACCGTTTGAGGACTAACCTGATCAAATTTTAACACATGCTTCTTCTCCCTTGGCCGCTTCCTGGACTATGGAAATTGCCAATTTGCAGCGGAAGCTTGATGTGGCAGGGGATGATCTTGCTTTAATCAATATGCGTCTTGACGAGTCGCAAGGTATGTATTCGGGGCAATCCTCATACATATTTGTGGTATAAGCATGATGCTGAAATTTGGCTAGAGATGGTGCTGCCGCCGTTGAAGTTCTTCGAGCGGAGCTGGCCCGGCGTAGCAATGCTGCCGCCGAAAAGGCATCGGATGAATTAAAAGCCGAACGAGCTGCATGGCGCCAAGATGAGGAGAAGATATCCACGATGACGCTCGAGCTGGAGAATGCTACCGGCTGCTGTGAATTTCTGGAGAAGGAGAGTGAAGCCTTAATGGCTGATCTGGAGAAGGCCTTACAAGAGGCGAGAGGAGCGCAGTCGGAATGCAGAGCGGCCTGTGAGGAGGTTCGACAGGCGAGGGAGATTGTGGCTGGAAAGCCCTTTCTGCTGCAAACTAAGTTCGGCGACCCGAACTATGCCCACCTTAACCAAGTATGGAGTTCTCCGGACGAGTTCTTGGACTTGCCGAAGAGTTCTGCTGATGCGGCGCAGTATTACCAAGCGCGGGATGGATATTCAACGGAGAAGCTTTTTTGGTCGCAGTTTGGCGCATCAAAGCGCCCTTTGTTGCTCAATGAACAGATGTCCCAATGGGCCAAACTTCATAGGATGTCCGGCGCTGCCATGAAGGACGTCGTATCCGGTTGTGGCCAACCGAGCCTGTTCCGAATAGCTATTTCGATTTAGTGCAAAGGATTGTTGACGCGGTGCCACGTATCGACGGTGTGAAGCGGTCAACGTGCATTGAGGGTGCACGGATGGCTTTTGCCCGAGTCAAGACGTTCTGGGGGAAGATGAAGGCCATCGATGTTGTGATGAAGGGTCCACCCAAAGGCAAGGACTGTCCGGAACCGGAGCATTATTTTGAAGACATCCTAGAGGCCGCCCGCTTTGTAGAGGGTCAGTGCTCAAAACAAATAATGTTCGAGTGATGTGTATGAAAATTGTAAAAGATAATTTTATAGTTAATCTATTTATGTTTGGCTTGAAAGCTTGAATTCCTCCTGTGCGGCCGTTTTGATATAATCTGAAAGTTTTCCAGTCGTTGGCTTCAGCCCCCTCGTAGGAAGTACGGGGGTGTTCAGAAAAGCATTTAATCACTCTTTATCCAACGTCTTGGTCCATGGAGGTGATAATGCGGCAAACCAGACAATCCGACTATAAGGCGTTAACACTTTCACTTAGCCATAGGAGTTTTATGGTGGAGCTATGACATAGCCCCTGGTATGTATGCGGTGTATGGTGCCTTACATATTTGATGTGAAAAAGATCCCTCGTGTGACATGGAGAATTGCTAAAGATTCCACTAAGTCGTCAAGTGGTTGACCAGCTCACGCCGCATCATGACAGCTAGTTTTCGGCTTTCTCTACTGAGGTGCTCGTCCGGTTTAGACCAGGGCACAGTCGCAGTAGTTCTCCCTTTACTACCCTAGCCGATAGAGCGGAACGTAGGGTAGCAAGCACAGGAGCCGGGCAACCCAACTATTGACCCAAGACAATGATTCGGAGCTGATGCATATAAGGCCAAACTTGCGACGCCGAAGTATGTTATAGAGCTATTCGGACTTTTACTAGCAACTCATTTGTTCCCACACCGAGCCCCTGGCAGGTTAGGCCAAGGTATTTCTGTGAAATAACCACAGGAGCCGTATTAATCGGGAAAACCATACAGATGATTAGTTTGGATATTGTTTATTACTGGTAACTGGGCGATATGCCAATGATTACTTATGATATATATATATAAGCCACCCCCCGGCTATTTGACATGCTCAGGGTTGGAGGCAGAGGAACAAGCATAGTACAAGCTCGAAAAATAGAGAGTGCGGTCTACAAAAAGTTATTTTGGACCTCCTGTCGCACGTCTGCGCCGCCAGTCCTCGGTGGGGGGAGTCCTTGATGGACACAACCCCTTAGGTGAGTGTACGGATCCAGACTCCGATAGAGCCAGTTTTTGATTTTTATCCTGTTCATCACCTGTTTTCTAAAGGATAGCGAAGGAAGAAATAAAAAGAAAATAAATAATAACAAAAAAGTTACTGGAGTGCCTGCAGGCTTGTCCATATTGTGCTTCCGCCAATACCCATGGTATCTTGAGTGCGTAATGATGTATGCGTGGTACAAACTTTGTAGGTGTACGAAGTCGGTGGCGGAAGCCGGGTTGCTATTTCCGTTCTGGGAGTAGTTGATCCTTGGGTGGAGACTGCTTCTGACCCCCGTTATTTCGTTGGTGAACCTTTCCATCATCCCTGTCGCTTGGTGGCCTCCTCCCCTTGTGTTCGGCGTTGAGCTTGCCGGCCTGTTTAAAGACCCAGCAGTTTCTGTTGGTATGATTAGCTGGTTTATCGGGGTGGCCATGAATCTGACATGGTCGGTCCAATATCCTGTCCAGGTTGGATGGTTCATCTCGATTCACCTTAAATGGCTTTTTCCGCTGACCGGGCTTGGGGTTGCTGAATCCGGCATTGACCGCTGTGTCGCCTGATCTTTCATTTTCATTGCGACTGTTGTTTTTGCTTCCTCGTGGCTTGTCATTGCCGTCTCGGATTTCGGAGGTGCCCTGGTTGCTGGCGCTATTGCTTCTACTAGCGAGCCAGCTGTCTTCTCCCGCACAAAAGCGGGTCATCAGAGCAGTGAGGGTTGTCATGGATTTAGGTCCTTCTTGGCCGAGGTGGCGTGCAAGCCATTCGACTCGGACGCTGTGTCTGAAAGCCGCAAGGGCTTCCGCGTCCGGACAGTCGACGATTTGGTTCTTTTTGACTAAGAACCGAGTCCAGAGCTCCCTGGCTGATTCTTCGGGCTGTTGGACAATGTCACTTAGGTCATCGGCATCCGGTGGCCGGATATGTGTTCCTCGGAAGTTATCGAGGAAGGCCTCTTCCAAGTCCCCCCAGCTGCTTATGGAGTTTTCAGGCAGGCTGTTTAACCAGTACCGAGCTGGTCCTTTTTGTTTTAGTGGGAAGTATTTAATGGCGTGGTGGTCGTCCCCACGGGCCATATGGATGTGGAGGATGAAATCCTCTATCCATACCGCGGGATCGGTTGTCCCGTCGTATGATTCAATATTGACGGGTTTGAATCCTTTGGGGAATTCGTGATCCATTACTTCATCGGTGAAGCAAAGCGGGTGTGCGGCGCCTCTATGTTGGGCCACACTGCGACGTAACTCCGAAGGCGTCCCCCTGCGGTTTTTGGCTTGGTCGTGGCGTGGTGTGACACGTACGAATAGGCAGCCATCATCGCGTGTCGAAGTATGCTTTCGCCATCCGTAGATTGGTCTTGCGTGTCCTGCTCTATTGTCCAAGTCCCTCTGCTTCTTAGGCTCCTTGCCGTAGCTATCTGCCTACGCTTGAAGCGCTCCTGTTCGAGGGGCTCTTCGGGTACGATGAAGTATTCGTCGCCGAGGCTTACCTCATCTTCGAAAAGTGGAAGGTAGTTGTCATCCTCCAAACCGTCGCCGGGCAGGGCCTGTTCGTCGAGGTTGGCCTGCCCGTTTTCCTGTTCCTCCTGCTCGAATGTTGTTCCCACATGGTCTTCATTGCTTTCGGCGCCGTCCAGAGTACTATTCTCTCCAGTGCCATTGTTGATGCGGTGTGACTTGGGGCAGCGTTTGGGGCGCCGGAACTTAGACTGTGACTCAGGAGTTTTAACTAGATCTCCCTTGTCTTGTCCATGAGGCTTTTTAAGTGTATCGATCATGTACACGTCATGTGAAGGGGTGCTGTCTTGTGCCTGATGACTGGCGGGTCTTGGCCTTGCTCCTTATCTGCATCGTCGTCCGTACCGTCAATCTCTGCGGAGCCAGGAGTGGGCATGTCGGTTAAGTCCTCGACAGTGGCTATGAAGTGGGTGGCGGGTGGGAAACAAAATTCTCCGTCGCCAGCCCCTAGTTCGAACTAGACATAGTTCGGTTGCGAGTCTCCCATGAATGACAGGTTCTTTAAAGAGCTTAGCACATCACCCAAAGGTGAGTGCTGAAAACCGTCCGCGGCACTGAATTTGAAGATCGATAACCGATCTAGCTCGATGTCCGCAAGCGTACATGGTCCGGAACTTATAGCCAGAGACGAATCCAGAGTTCCATTGAAGAAGATATTGCGAGGTGCCGAGTCCGTGTGCGGCTCCAACGCTGCGGACTCTGTGGATTCGGATGGCACGATCTGCTCCGGTTCTAAGGCCATTGCAGCAACAGGGACCATCCCCTGGATGTGATCCGATGACAGATTTAAGTCATGTTCCTCGGAGCGAGGGGGAGCGATCGCTGCGGTCTCAAATCCATTGAAGATCAAGTCTCCACAGATATCCGCGATGTAGTTCAAGCTTCCAAATCTGACCTGGTGGCCAGGGGCGTAGCTATCGATCTGCTCCATATGGCCGAGCGAGTTGGCCCACAGTACGAAGCCGCCGAACACGAAAATCTGTCTAGGAAGGAAGGTTTCTCCTTGGACAGCGTCACTATAGACGATTGAAGGGGCCATCGAACCTTTCATTGACGGCACCGCGAAACTCTCAATGAAAGCACCAATGTCGGTGTCAAAACCGGCGGATCTCGGGTAGGGGGTCCCGAACTGTGCGTCCAGGATCGATGGTAACAGGAGATAGGGGACACGATGTTTACCCAGGTTTGCGCCATCTCTATGGAGGTAATACCCTATGTCCTGCTTGATTGATCTTGATGAATATGAGTGTTACAAGAGTTGATCTACCATGAGATCGTAATGGCTAAACCCTAGAAGCCTAGCATGTACGACTATGATAATGAGTATATCCTTTCCGGACTAACCCCTCTGGTTTATATAGACACCGGGGGGATCTAGGGTTTACATAGAGTCGGTTACATGAGAAGAAATCTTCATAGTCGATCGCCAAGCTTGCCTTTGTAGTGATCGAAAGTATGTCTAGAGGGGGGTGATTAGACTACTTGACCAAATAAAAGCTTAACCTTTTCCCAATTTTAGTTCTTGGCAGATTTTAGCTATTTTAGACAAGTCAAGCAATCATCACATAATTCAAGCAAGCATGCAAAGAGTATATTGGCAGCGAAAATAAAGCATGCAACCTTGCAAGAATGTAAAGGGAAGGGTTTGGAGAATTCAAACGCTATTGGAGACACGGATGTTTTTCCCGTGGTTCGGATAGGTGGTGCTATCCTACATCCACGTTGATGGAGACTTCAACCCACGAAGGGTAACGGTTGCGAGAGTCCACACGAGGCTCCACCCACAAAGGGTAATGGTCGCGCGAGTCCACACAGGGCTCCACCCACGAAGGGTCCACGAAGAAGCAACCACCCACAAAGGGTCCACGAAGAAGCAACCTTGTCTATCCCACCATGGCCATCGCCCACACAGGACTTGCCTCACTAGCGGTAGATCTTCACGAAGTAGGCGATCTCCTTGCCCTTACAAACTCCTTGGTTCAACTCCACAATCTTGTCGGAGGCTCCCAAGTGACACCTAGCCAATCTAGGAGACACCACTCTCCAAGAAGTAACAAATGGTGTGTAGGTAATGAACTCCTTGCTCTTGTGCTTCAAATGATAGTCTCCCCAACACTCAACTCTCTCTCATAGGATTTGGATTTGGTGGAAAGAAGATTTGAGTGGAAAGCAACTTGGGAAGGCTAGAGATCAAGATTCATATGGTAGGAATGGATATCTTGGTCTCAACACATGAGTAGGTGGTTCTCTCTCAGAACATATGAGTTGGAATGGTGTGTGTGTTCTCATGGCTCTCTCTCGAATGAAGA
>NC_053028.1:708266228-708282794 GCF_003073215.2 Triticum urartu
TGTGATATGATATGGCCAAAGTTGTGATGAATGATGAATGATCTATATGTGATGTATGAGATGTTCATGCTATTGTAATAGGAATCACGACTTGCATGTCGATGAGTATGACAACCGGCAGGAGCCATAGGAGTTGTCTTTATTCTTTTATATGACCTGCGTGTCATCGAGAAACGCCATGTAAATTACTTTACTTTATTGCTAAACGCGTTAGCCATAGTAGTAGAAGTAATAGTTGGCGAGCAACTTCATGGAGACACGATGATGGAGATCATGATGATGGAGATCATGGTGTCAAGCCGGTGACAAGATGATCATGGAGCCCCAAGATGGAGATCAAAGGAGCTATGTGATATTGGCCATATCATGTCACGTTTATTATTTGATTGCATGTGATGTTTATCATGTTTTGCATCTTGTTTACTTAGAACGACGGTAGTAAATAAGATGATCCCTCATAAATAATTTCAAGAAGTGTTCCCCCTAACTTTGCACCGTTGCGACAGTTCGCTGTTTCAAAACACCACGTGATGATCGGGTGTTTTATTCAGACGTTCACATACAACGGGTGTAAGACAGATTTACACATGCAAACACTTAGGTTGACTTGACGAGCCTAGCATGTACAGACATGGCCTGGGAACACAGAAGACCGAAAGGTCGAGCATGAGTCGTATAGAAGATACGATCAACATGAAGATGTTCACCGATGTTGACTGGTCCGTCTCACGTGATGATCGGACACGGCCTAGTTAACTCGGATCATGTAATACTTAGATGACTAGAGGGATGTCTAATCTAAGTGGGAGTTCATTAATAATTTGATTAGATGAACTTAATTATCATGAACTTAGTCTAAAATCTTTGCAATATGTCTTGTAGATCAAATGGCCAACGTAGTCCTCAACTTCAACGCGTTCCTAGAGAAAACCAAGCTGAAAGACGATGGCAGCAACTATACGGACTGGGTCCGGAACCTGAGGATCATCCTCATAGCTGCCAAGAAAGATTATGTCCTACAAGCACCGCTAGGTGAAGCTCCCGTCCCACAGAACCAAGACGTTATGAACGCTTGGCAGACACGTGTTGACGACTACTCCCTTGTTCAGTGCGGCATGCTTTACAGCTTAGAGCCGGGGCTCCAAAAACGTTTTGAGAGACATGGAGCATACGAGATGTTCGAAGAGCTGAAAATGGTTTTTCAAGCTCATGCCCGGATCGAGAGATATGAAGTCTCCGATAAGTTCTTCAGCTGTAAGATGGAGGAAAATAGTTCTGTCAGTGAGCACATACTCACTATGTCTGGGTTGCATAACCGCTTGTCTCAGCTGGGAGTTAATCTCCCGGATGATGCGGTCATTGACAGAATCCTCCAGTCACTTCCACCAAGCTACAAGAGCTTTGTGATGAACTTTAATATGCAGGGGATGCAAAAGACCATTCCTGAGTTGTTCTCAATGCTGAAATCAGCGGAGGTAGAAGTCAAGAAGGAACATCAAGTGTTGATGGTCAATAAAACCACTAAGTTCAAGAAAGGCAAGGGTAAAAAGAACTTCAAGAAGGACGGCAAGGAAGTTGCCGCGCCCGGCAAGCAAGCTGCCGGGAAGAAGCCAAAGAATGGACCCAAGCCCGAGACTGAGTGCTTTTATTGCAAGGGAAGTGGTCACTGGAAGCGGAACTGCCCTAAGTACTTAGCGGATAAGAAGGCCGGCAAAACAAAAGGTATATGTGATATACATGTAATTGATGTGTACCTTACTAGTGCCCGTAGTAGCTCCTGGGTATTTGATACCGGTGCAGTTGCTCACATTTGTAACTCAAAGCAGGGGCTGCGGAATAAGCGGAAACTGGCAAAGGACGAGGTGACGATGCGCGTCAGGAATGGTTCCAAGGTCAATGTGATCGCTGTCGGCACGTTGCCTCTGCATCTCCCTTCGGGATTAGTTTTAAACCTTAATAATTGTTATTTAGTGCCAGCTTTGAGCATGAACATTGTATCGGGATCTCGTTTAATTCGAGATGGCTACTCTTTTAAATCTGAGAATAATGGTTGTTCCATTTTTATGAGAGATATGTTTTATGGTCATGCTCCTATGGTGAATGGTTTATTCTTTATGAATCTCGAACGTGATGCTACACATGTTCATAATGTGAGTACCAAAAGAAGTAAGGTTGATAATGATAGTCCCACATACTTGTGGCACTGCCGCCTTGGTCACATAGGTGTCAAACGCATGAAGAAGCTCCATGCAGATGGACTTTTAGAGTCTCTTGATTATGAATCATTTGACACGTGCGAACCATGCCTTATGGGTAAAATGACCAAGACTCCGTTCTCAGGAACAATGGAGCGAGCAACCGACTTATTGGAAATCATACATACTGATGTGTGCGGTCCAATGAGTGTTGAGGCTCGCGGTGGCTATCGTTATGTTCTCACCCTCACTGATGATTTAAGTAGGTATGGGTATATCTACTTAATGAAACACAAGTCTGAAACCTTTGAAAAGTTCAAGGAATTTCAGAGTGAGGTTGAAAATCAACGTGACAGGAAAATCAAGTTTCTACGATCAGATCGTGGAGGAGAATACTTGAGTCACGAATTTGGCACACACTTAAGAAAATGTGGAATAGTTTCACAACTCACGCCGCCTGGAACACCTCAACGTAACGGTGTGTCCGAACGTCGTAATCGCACTCTATTGGATATGGTGCGGTCTATGATGTCTCTTACTGATTTACCGCTATCTTTTTGGGGCTATGCTTTAGAGACTGCCGCATTCACTTTAAATAGGGCTCCATCGAAATCCGTTGAGACGACACCGTATGAATTATGGTTTGGGAAGAAACCTAAGCTGTCGTTTCTAAAAGTTTGGGGATGCGATGCTTATGTTAAGAAACTTCAACCTGAGAAGCTCGAACCCAAGTCGGAAAAATGCGTCTTCATAGGATACCCTAAAGAAACGATTGGGTATACCTTCTACCTAAGATCCGAAGGCAAGATCTTTGTTGCCAAGAATGGGTCCTTTCTAGAGAAAGAGTTTCTCTCGAAAGAAGTAAGTGGGAGGAAAGTAGAGCTTGATGAAGTATTACCTCTTGAACCGGAAACTGGCGCAACTCAAGAAAATGTTCCTGAGGTGCCTGCACCGACTAGAGAGGAAGTTAATGATAATGATCAAGATACTTCTGATCAAGCTCCTACTGAAATTCGAAGGTCCACAAGGACACGTTCCGCACCAGAGTGGTACGGCAACCCTGTCTTGGAGATCATGTTGTTAGACAACGGTGAACCTTCGAACTATGAAGAAGCGGTGGCGGGCCCGGATTCCGACAAATGGCTAGAAGCCATGAAATCCGAGATAGGATCCATGTATGAAAACGAAGTATGGACTTTGACTGACTTGCCCGTTGAACGGCGAGCCATAGAAAATAAATGGATCTTTAAGAAGAAGACAGACGCGGATGGTAATGTAACCGTCTATAAAGCTCGGCTTGTCGCTAAAGGTTATCGACAAGTTCAAGGGGTTGACTACGATGAGACTTTCTCACCGGTAGCGAAGCTGAAGTCCGTCCGAATCATGTTAGCGATTGCCGCATTCTATGATTATGAGATATGGCAAATGGACGTCAAAACGGCATTCCTTAATGGTTTCCTTAAGGAGGAATTGTATATGATGCAGCCGGAAGGTTTTGTCGATCCTGAGAATGCTGACAAGGTGTGCAAGCTCCAACGCTCGATTTATGGGCTGGTGCAAGCATCTCGGAGTTGGAACATTCGCTTTGATGAGATGATCAAAGCGTTTGGGTTCACGCAGACTTATGGAGAAGCCTGTGTTTACAAGAAAGTGAGTGGGAGCTCTGTAGCATTTCTCATATTATATGTAGATGACATACTTTTGATGGGAAATGATATAGAACTCTTGGACAGCATCAAGGCCTACTTGAATAAAAGTTTTTCAATGAAGGACCTTGGAGAAGCTGCTTATATATTAGGCATCAAAATCTATAGAGATAGATCGAGACGCCTCATAGGTCTTTCACAAAGCATATACCTTGATAAGATATTGAAGAAGTTCAATATGGATCAGTCTAAGAAGGGGTTCTTGCCTGTGTTGCAAGGTATGAAATTGAGCTCAGCTCAATGTCCGACCACGGCAGAAGAAATAGAAGAGATGAGTATCATCCCCTATGCCTCAGCCATAGGTTCTATTATGTATGCCATGCTGTGTACCAGACCTGATGTAAACCTTGCCGTAAGTTTGGTAGGAAGGTACCAAAGTAATCCCGGCAAGGAACACTGGACAGCGGTCAAGAATATCCTGAAGTACCTGAAAAGGACTAAGGAAATGTTTCTCGTTTATGGAGGTGACGAAGAGCTCGTCGTAAAGGGTTACGTCGACGCTAGCTTCGACACAGATCTGGATGACTCTAAGTCACAAACCGGATACGTGTATATTTTGAATGGTGGGGCAGTAAGCTGGTGCAGTTGCAAGCAAAGCGTCATGGCGGGATCTACATGTGAAGCGGAGTACATGGCAACCTCAGAGGCAGCACATGAAGCAATATGGGTGAAGGAGTTCATCACCGACCTAGGAGTCATACCCAATGCGTCGGGGCCGATCAAGCTCTTCTGTGACAACACTGGAGCTATTGCTCTTGCCAAGGAGCCCAGGTTTCACAAGAAGACAAGGCACATCAAGCGTCGCTTCAACTCCATTCGTGAAAATGTTCAAGATGGAGACATAGAAATTTGTAAAGTGCACACGGACCTGAATGTAGCAGATCCGTTGACTAAACCTCTCCCTAGAGCAAAACATGATCAACACCAGAATTCCATGGGTGTTCGATTGATCACAATGTAACTAGATTATTGACTCTAGTGCAAGTGGGAGACTGTTGGAAATATGCCCTAGAGGCAATAATAAAAGCATTATTATTATATTTCCTTGTTCATGATAATTGTCTTTATTCATGCTATAATTGTGTTATCCGGAAATCGTAATACATGTGTGAATAACAGACACCAACATGTCCCTAGTGAGCCTCTAGTTGACTAGCTCGTTGATCAATAGATAGTCATGGTTTCCTGACTATGGACATTAGATGTCATTGGTAATGAGACCACATCATTAGGAGAATGATGTGATGGACAAGACCCAATCCTAAACATAGCACAAGATCGTATAGTTCGTTTGCTAGAGTTTTCCAATGTCAAAGTATCTTTTCCTTAGACCATGAGATCGTGTAACTCCCGGATACCGTAGGAGTGCTTTGGGTATGCCAAACGTCACAACATAACTAGGTGACTATAAAGGTAGACTACGGGTATCTCCGAAAGTGTCTGTTGGGTTACATGGATCAAGACTGGGATTTGTCACTCCGTATGACGGAGAGGTATCACTGGGCCCACTCGGTAATGCATCATCATAATGAGCTCAAAGTGACCAAGTGTCTGGTCACGGGATCATGCATTACGGTACGAGTAAAGTGACTTGCCGGTAACGAGATTGAACGAGGTATTGGGATACCGACGATCGAATCTCGGGCAAGTAACATATCGATAGACAAAGGGAATTGCGTACGGGGTTGATTGAATCCTCGACATCGTGGTTCATCCGATGAGATCATCGTGGAGCATGTGGGAGCCAACATGGGTATCCAGATCCCGCTGTTGGTTATTGACCGGAGAGTCGTCTCGGTCATGTCTGCTTGTCTCCCGAACCCGTAGGGTCTACACACTTAAGGTTCGATGACGCTAGGGTTGTGAAGATATGTATATGCAGTAACCCGAATGTTGTTCGGAGTCCCGGATGAGATCTCGGACGTCACGAGGAGTTCCGGAATGGTCCGGAGGTAAAGAATTATATATAGGAAGTGCTGTTTCGGCCATCGGGACAAGTTTCGAGGTCATCGGTATTGTACCGGGACCACCGGAGGGGTCCCGTGGGCCCACCGGGTGGGGCCACCTGTCCCGGGGGGCCACATGGGCTGTAGGGGTGCGCCTTGGCCTACATGGGCCAAGGGCACCAGCCCTACTAGGCCCATGCGCCTAGGGTTTCCACCAAGGAGGAGTCCAAGTGGTGGAAGGCACCCCGAGGTGCCTTGGGGGGGAGGGAAACCCTCCCCTGGCCGCCGCACCTAGGAGATCAGATCTCCTAGGCTGCGCACCAACCCCCCTAGCACCCCTATATATAGTGGGGGGGAGAGGAGGGATTTCACACCAGCCCCTGGCGCCTCCCTCTCTCCCCGTTACGTCTCCTTCTCGTAGTCTTGGCGAAGCCCTGCTTCTGTGACGCCCTGCATCCACCACCACGCCGTCGTGCTGCTGGATCTTCATCAACCTCTCCTCCCCCCTTGCTGGATCAAGAAGGAGGAGACGTCTCCCGTCCCGTATGTGTGTTGAACGCGGAGGTGCCGTCCGTTCGGCGCTGGTCATCGGTGATTTGGATCACGTCGAGTACGACTACATCATCACCGTTCTTTTGAACGCTTCCGTGCGCCATCTACAAAGGTATGTAGATGCATCCGATGACTCGTTGCTAGATGAACTCCTAGATGATCTTGGTGAAACGAGTAGGAAAATTTTTGTTTTCTGCATCGTTCCCCAACAGGAGGAGCAGCAGGGCAAAGGCCGCAGGCGTGGGCGGCAGCGGGCAGCATCTCCGGTAGGGGCGGGCGCATGCACGGGGCACAGCCGGTGCACGACCAGCGGGACCACAGGCGCGTGGGGGTGCGTCGACCACCGCGACGACCGTGATGAGGGCGCACGGCGACTACCGCTTCGGTCAGAAGAATGGGCGGCGTGGACGACGGCCTGCGGCAGAAATCGAGGGAAGGGAGAGGGGGAGCAGCCGCGGGAGCTCACAGGGGAGGTCGGGGCGACTCGGGGAGGTGCAGGGGTCGGCGAGGGTTGAGGAGGCCCGGCGGGGAGGAGGACGAGGACGGGTCAGCGTCGCGGCGTCGGGGAGCGGAGTCGAGTAGCTTCGGGCGAGGTCCAACAATGGCGAGTGGCGAGGCGACGGCGTCAAGGGCAGGCGTAGGGTCGGGGCACGCCGTGCGGGAGGAGACGGAGAGGCGGGCGTCGATGAGGTGGCGAGGGGCGACGGTGAGGTGGTCGGGGCTCGCTGCCCCGATCTCGATCCAGACGGGATCGGGTGAGGGAGTGGGAGTGGGGAACGAGGAGGAGTGGGGGTCGTGCGGGTGTGGTGGTGGATCGGGCTAGGGTTCGAGGAGGCGTGGGGGGGGGTTAAGCGCGGGGAGAGGTGGGCCGGTCGGGATGGGCTGGCCGACTAGGCCGGGGGGGGGGGGGTCTAGGCCCAGGGGCAGGGGGCCTTTTCACACATTTTTTTGGCTTTCTTTTAAAACTTCTCTGCTTTCTTTTATTTTCAAAAAGCAAAACAGTTTTATAATTTATAAAACTTACACTTAGCATAAGAGTATAACTTAGGCTACTGCCACATTAAGCTTAACATTATAATACATTAGCTTAGCATTTTTTAACTTAAAAAGCATTTAATTTAAATGCTTTAGCCACTGTTTTAACTAGTTTAGGGCACTTAGACATTTTGGAAAAAAGTTAGTTCACTGCCAATATTATCAAAAGAATAATTGCCACATGATGAACATTTTAGATTTCATGTCTAACAAATATGAATTTTTGACTTTAGATTGGATTTGAATTTGAATTATGATTTGGATCAAGTGAAGATTAGCAACAGTAACATGATGACATGGCACCATTAACAGGACATTACTGTAGCATGACACCGTGGGTGTTACAAATCTCCTCCACTATAAGAAATCTCGTCCCGAGATTTAAGTGGGGAAGTAAAGAGCAACTTCGGGAGAACTGACCCTTATAGGGTTGATTATCTGGTGAACAATTCAGGGAATGAGGTAGAAATATCTCTCGAGTTGAAACTTAATAAAACATCAAGAGCAAAGTATGAAGGTACAATAGGAAGTTTCAAGCGAAGGGATGAACGATTGGTACTTGAACAGAGTGTGAGAAAGGGGTTCAGAGCATCGGAATAGATCATCTCTCGAAAGGTGGCTCGTGACATGATATGAAGCCAAATGCAAGAATATTTCAGAATCGAAGATATACAGGAGAGTCAGGTTCCGATCCTGTGGAACTGTGGGTTATGGGCCCACCATGTGGGTTAAAATAGAAAGGGGGCCGATAGCAAGGCATGTCAGGTGATAGACTGTCAGGTATGTTGCCAACAACGTTGGTACCAAGGGAGAGGGACGAAGAGAACTATTTTCCTGCTCGTTGAACGAGGAGGACCAATAGGCAAAGTTCTCGTCCATTGGTGGTTACCGGAATGTCATCAACAACAGTAACAGAGTCTCACTGACAAGGTTGTACAACAGAGTGTTTTATAAGCAGGGAATTATTTCTGCTTATATCATATATATCACAAGAAGGGTTAAACAAACCAATGAAAAGGAAAAGTGATTATCAGATTTAAACAGAACAATGGAAAGGAAAAAATGTGTTTGCACACAAGAATTTAGTGTATATCCTTCCCAAGGAAAGGCGGGGCATGATATACATGATAGGACAGCAAGTTCAAAAGTATTTAGACAAAGGGGCGAGGGAAGAATCATGATATTATCCACACCACGATGTTGGAATAATAAATCAAGAAACATTGCGCTTCCAATGTTCTTGTTGATATACAGAGTACCATAGTCCTGCTTCGAGGTAGCAATAACATGTTGTTTCAAGCAAGATTGAATCTGCAGGTCACAAGAAGTACAAAGGGACAATTCCAAGAATGTCAAGGAATGTAAGATATAATCAAAACATGACCAAGTCTATATTGGCAGGAAGTCAAGGATGGTGTCGATGACAACACGAATCATCGACAGGCAAGGATGGTATTTCTCCTCAAGAATTCGATTGATATCTTGGAACAAGATAGTATATTGATGGTGATCATGACCAATTTTGTCGAGAGGCTCTATGAAGATGCCATCGAGCAGCAATGGCATCAAGCAAAAGGAATGATGAAGCAAAGGATATTGGAACCATGTATATGGCACAAGCTTGGATTCAAGCTTGTTGTTCAAGGTGGAATGATAAGATGAGGAAGATCGATGTAAGCTTCGCTCATCGTCGAAAAGTTGTGCTCCAGGAATAAGGACCAGGTAGCACAGTTAAAATTAGCACGATAATGATATAACCGATTAGGCTAGGAATGACTTGAGGGATTATTAAACTCGTAAGCAACGAAAATTACTTAGAGTTATTGAATCGGAGTGCGGAATCGATTCACTTATCGGTGTTCTCAAGTGACTAACAACTCAAAACCCGAAGGAAATCTGAAATCAGTGAGAAGCAATATTAGAAGAGACTTATAGAAAGAAACACAGTTCTTTGGTATTCTCGAGATACCGGAGGGTAATAATCGAAGGAAGATCAAAACAGAGGTTGCGGAGATGTACTGATCTGCAGAAGGCAAGTACTTTAACTCGTCTGAGAAATGGGATCAAAGGGGAACACTCATGGTCAGAACCACGGTTGCAAAGGATCAAGTCCCAGATATAAGATGATCTTATACCATGGGGACAATTAATTTTAAGAGAAGCTTCCATGATAAGATCTACATCGTGTCCATGGGCATGAACACAAAGTTCAAGGTCGACTCCCACTTCTTCAGTGCATATCATTTCATTTACTTCTCGCTTTTGATGAGGTTGTAGTGTTGAAATGTTATCTGGCTAAACACCAGAAGAGTAAGACTCGTTAAAACTCTCGGGTTCAAACGGATTAGGGGAGGCATAGGTTCAACCCATAGGGGCGGCTTAGGAACCTATTCCACAAACTTCAGAAGTAAACAACACAAGCTCGAAAGAAGAGCATGGTTGACAAAAGGAGATGATACAATTTACCAAAGGCATTATGTATGTGGGAAAGGACTTCACGAGGTTCTTTTAATATGAAGGACACTGTCGGATGATAATCCAATAATGGATCCGGTGATCCACAACGGAGCTGATGTGAGTATCGATATTCAATCAGAAGAAGAAATAATGTAGAGGTGTCGGATTTTGGAAATATCTGATAATTCCAAAGCTTAAATGCAAAGGAATTATGATTTCCAATTCGGGGGATCAGAAGCAGACGCGTGATCAAGGATGGATAAGTAGAATAGACCTAGAGGCACAATCGATGATAAAAAGATTGGTCGAGAACTAGCTCATGTTCAAAATGACGTCTGAGCTGGAAGGATGAATTCTAGGATCTGATTGAGGATTGCGAGCATTCGCAACATATTGTATCAACGGACTCAAAATGATAAAGACAAAGGATGAAAATAATATTACTAGACTTATGGTATTGACCATAATGCAAGCAAGCAAGAAATTCAAGAACAAAAGGCTGTTGAGGATTTTCACAAGAACGAATGGTATTACGAAGATTTTGTGAAGTACATGAATCAAATGAGGATGAGCGGACACTCGATAGGTGCACAAAGTTATCTGTAGGGGTATTCAGATGACAAGGAACTGCAAGGCAGTAAGCTCAAAGGATTCTCGGAAAAAGGAGAGTAGTTCAGGGCATCTTGTAATAACAAGATCAAGGGGATAGAATGTAAGATTGGCAAGTGTGTGTAGTTATTTATAAGGATATTTCGCTGGTAGGGAATTGCAAAGGCAACAGGCACAAAGTCTCGAGATACTATCATAGAATATCTTCGGAATCTTCTGATGCAGCAGGCGATCATCTGAAATAAGGGGGCTCTCCGGGCGGATGTGATCACGAGATCCTAATTTTCGAGTTAGTAAAACCTTCTAACCCGAATAGAAGAGAGATCAGAGTCCTAGAGTATAGACGAGGAGTAAAAGATCCTAATACCTCCCAATGGCGACGTGGGGCCGTAAGCCACATAGCCATGTTAGTAAAACAATTTTCACGGACTAGACTCAACTTCGGCCAAGGAGTTTGGAAGGGGATTCCTACAGGCAGTCGGCTCTGATACCAACTTGTGACGCCCTCGATTCAATCGTACACTAATCATACACGCAAATGTGTACGATCAAGATCAAGGACTCACAGAAAGATATCACAACACAACTCTAGACACAAATTAAAATAATACAAGCTTTATATTACAAGCCAGGGGCCTCGAGGGCTCGAATACATAAGCTTGAATACACAAGAGTCAGCGGAAGCAAGAATATCTGAGTACAGACATGAGTTAGACAAGTTCGCCTTAAGAAGGCTAGCACAAAAGCAACAACGATCGAAAAGGCAAGGTCTCCTGCCTGGGAGCCTCCTAACTACTCCTAGTCGTCTGCGGTCTTCACGTAGTAGTAGGCATCCTCCGGGTAGTAGTAGTCTTCAGTGGCGTCATCTGGCTCCTGGGATCCGTCATCTGGTCGCAACAACCGGGTATAGGGGAAAAAGAGGTAGCAAAGCAACCGTGAGTACTCATCCAAAGTACTCGCAAGACTTACATCAAATCTAAACCAAGTATGCATCTGTATCAAAGGAGATGGGCTGTATCTGTGGACTAAACTGTAGAATGCCAGAAGGGAAGGGGAAAGCCTAGCCTATCGAAGACTAGCATCTTCTGGAAACCACCATCTTGCAGCAACATGAGGGAGTAGAGTAGCATAAAGTAAAGTAGCAGTAATGTTATCAACCTCGGCCAGAGATCCTTTCTCGACTCCCTGCGAGAAAGCAATCCCAGAGCCATACTATCCAGTTATCATCACAATCCAATTCTCATCACCATGTCTCACCTCAAGTATCCAGTTCTAGTTGTATCGATCGGGATACAACTCCAAGTGTCCGTTACGGTAGGACAGGCTATCGATAGATGTTTTCTTCCCTGTAGGGGTGCACCAACTTACCCACCACGCTCAATTAACTCCGGCCGGACACACTTTCCTGGGTCATGCCCGGCCTCGGCCAAACAATACGCCGCAACCCGACCTAGGCTTAAAAGAGAGGCCAACACGCCGGACTAAACCTATGCCCCCAGGGGTCATGGGCCATCTCCCCGGGAACTCCTGCACGTTGCGAACGTGGCCGGTGAGCAGACCTAGCTACCTCCTTCAACAAGGTAGGTGCTTTCCAGTCCAACCCGGCACGCGCCGCTCAGTCGCTGACGTCTATTAAGCTTCGGCTGATGTATACGATGCAGAACGCCCATACTATGCCCACGTGATGGTTAGTGCTATCAGGCCAGAGGCCCCTCGGATCAAATATCCAAATCGTAGTGGATTAGGAACGCGCGGTAGCGAGCAGAGACTCACGATCGATGTGACCCCGTCGCCCCGTCTCGAGTACTTGCGACAAGGGCTAAGAATTCCCGACCACGCCTCGTAAGTATCTCGCGAGCACCTTCGAGGTCAACCCAACTCCACATCACTCGCAATTAAGCTTGCGCGGGTACCATTCAGGGTCAACCCGTCTTTAGTCACATGGTTCAGTGCAAAGTCATAGTAACCATAGTAACTGTGTGTCTAACAACAAGGGGAAAACCCGAGGAATCACCCCAGGTGAATTCCACTCGATGTTGTCATCAAGGTGAACGTAAGAGGATCCACCCTCGAGGTTCATGTTTGATGGGTTGCACGATAGAGCCGTAACGGAAGTGGTTAAGGAGGAAATCACCCTCGATGACCTCGACCATAAAGCTACACTACGGAGATCTCATCAGGAGTGATGTAAGAGGTTCCACCCTCGACACTCGATGGTAACTCTGCAGATTCGTACAACTAAGGGGGGGGGGGTGATGTGCGGTGTCGGGGCCTGGGCGTCGATCACGTTGATCAAGTCATCGAACATAAAGCGGGGCAACTGGGACAAGGTGGGGGTCACTGATGGATCACTAACCATCCTATACTAAGAAGTTTAGGATAAGCAGGTAAGGTATGAAAGCAGGTAACAACAACAGGCTATGCATCAGAGTAGGATCATACAGAAAACAGTAGCAGTTCTAATGCAAGCATGAGAGGGAAAGAAATGGGCGATATCGGAATGCTCAAGGGGGGCTTGCTTGCCTGGAAGCTCTGTAGAAAAGGAAGAAGTGTCGTCGTCGACGTAGTCGGTCACAAGGGCAGCATTGGTCTCGGGGTCTATCGGAGAGAAGAGGGGGAAGAAACAGTAAATATAAAGCAAACATAGCACCACAAAGCATAACAAGGCAAGAAGATGTGCCGGGGGTGACATAATGCGGTAGGAGGTGATACCGGCGAAGGGGGGAAACATCCGGGAAGGTATCCCCGGTGTTTCGCGTTTTCGGACAGTAGAACCGGAGGGGGAAAGTTGCGTGTTTGCTATGCTCGGGACGCGTGGCGGACGAACGGGCTGCGTTCCCGGGTTCGTCTCATCGTTCTGAGCAACTTTCATGTACAAAATTTTTCCATCTGGCCTACGGTTTATTTTATATTAATTTCCAAAGATTTAGCCATATTCTAAAATTATTAAATAACTAATTCGAAAAAATAAACAGAAAAGAGCTAGGTGCACCCGGTGCAGTGCACCAGGGGTTGACAGGTGGGTCAGGTGGCTCAGTTGACCCAGTCAACAAAGACTGGTCAACAGAGTGAATAGTGCATGCAGGTCCCGCATGTCAATGTCACATGTGTTATTTCAGTTTTTAACATCTTTTAGTTAGCTGCAGGGCCCGTATGTAATAGACACATTACGTTAGTTACCTAGTTAAGCCTAAATTAAATTAAGTTAATTAAGTAAGTATTATTTAAAAATTTTTCTATTCTCTTTTTTTTGGGGCGTGGGGCCCGTTCGACAGTGGCACAGAGGCCTTAGCGGGGCGGGCGCCCGAAGGGACGAACCCAGGAGCGCGGGCGAGGCCGCCGAGGCGCGGCGAGGCACCGGCCAGGGCAAGCGCGGGAGGCGCGGCGTGGAGGAGGGCCGCGGGCGGCAGCAGGTGGCGAGGGATGTTGGAAATATGCCCTAGAGGCAATAATAAAAGCATTATTATTATATTTCCTTGTTCATGATAATTGTCTTTATTCATGCTATAATTGTGTTATCCGGAAATCGTAATACATGTGTGAATAACAGACACCAACATGTCCCTAGTGAGCCTCTAGTTGACTAGCTCGTTGATCAATAGATAGTCATGGTTTCCTGACTATGGACATTAGATGTCATTGGTAATGAGATCACATCATTAGGAGAATGATGTGATGGACAAGACCCAATCCTAAACATAGCACAAGATCGTATAGTTCGTTTGCTAGAGTTTTCCAATGTCAAAGTATCTTCTCCTTAGACCATGAGATCGTGTAACTCCCGGATACGTAGGAGTGCTTTGGGTATGCCAAACGTCACAACATAACTAGGTGACTATAAAGGTAGACTACGGGTATCTCCGAAAGTGTCTGTTGGGTTACATGGATCAAGACTGGGATTTGTCACTCCGTATGACGGAGAGGTATCACTGGGCCCACTCGGTAATGCATCATCATAATGAGCTCAAAGTGACCAAGTGTCTGGTCACGGGATCATGCATTACGGTACGAGTAAAGTGACTTGCCGGTAACGAGATTGAACGAGGTATTGGGATACCGACGATCGAATCTCGGGCAAGTAACATATCGATAGACAAAGGGAATTGCGTACGGGGTTGATTGAATCCTCGAAATCGTGGTTCATCCGATGAGATCATCGTGGAGCATGTGGGAGCCAACATGGGTATCCAGATCCCACTGTTGGTTATTGACCGGAGAGTCGTCTCGGTCATGTCTGCTTGTCTCCCGAACCCGTAGGGTCTACACACTTAAGGTTCGATGACGCTAGGGTTGTGAAGATATGTATATGCAGTAACCCGAATGTTGTTCGGAGTCCCGGATGAGATCCCGGGCGTCACGAGGAGTTCCGGAATGGTCCGGAGGTAAAGAATTATATATAGGAAGTGCTGTTTCGGCCATCGGGACAAGTTTCGGGGTCATCGGTATTGTACCGGGACCACCGGAGGGGTCCCGTGGGCCCACCGGGTGGGGCCACCTGTCCCGGGGGGCCACATGGGCTGTAGGGGTGCGCCTTGGCCTACATGGGCCAAGGGCACCAGCCCTACTAGGAGATCAGATCTCCTAGGCTGCGCACCAACCCCCCTGGCACCCCTATATATAGTGGGGGGGAGAGGAGGGATTTCACACCAGCCCCTGGCGCCTCCCTCTCTCCCCGTTACGTCTCCTTCTCGTAGTCTTGGCGAAGCCCTGCTTCTGTGACGTCCTGCATCCACCACCACGCCGTCGTGCTGCTGGATCTTCATCAACCTCTCCTCCCCCCTTGCTGGATCAAGAAGGAGGAGACGTCTCCCGTCCCGTACGTGTGTTGAACGCGGAGGTGCCGTCCGTTCGGCGCTGGTCATCGGTGATTTGGATCACGTCGAGTACGACTACATCATCACCGTTCTTTTGAACGCTTCCGTGCGCCATCTACAAAGGTATGTAGATGCATCCGATGACTCGTTGCTAGATGAACTCCTAGATGCTCTTGGTGAAACGAGTAGGAAATTTTTTGTTTTCTGCAACGTTCCCCAACAGAGGAGCAGCAGGGCAAAGGCCGCAGGCGTGGGCGGCAGCGGGCAGCATCTCCGGTAGGGGCGGGCGCATGCACGGGGCACAGCCGGTGCACGACCAGCGGGACCACAGGCGCGTGGGGGTGCGTCGACCACCGCGACGACCGTGATGAGGGCGCACGGCGACTACCGCTTCGGTCAGAAGAATGGGCGGCGTGGACGACGGCCTGCGGCAGAAATCGAGGGAAGGGAGAGGGGGAGCAGCCGCGGGAGCTCACAGGGGAGGTCGGGGCGACTCGGGGAGGTGCAGGGGTCGGCGAGGGTTGAGGAGGCCCGCGGGGAGGAGGACGAGGACGGGGCGTCAGCGTCGCGGCGTCGGGGACGCGGAGTCGAGTAGCTTCGGGCGAGGTCCAACAATGGCGAGCGGCGAGGCGACGGCGTCAAGGGCAGGCGTAGGGTCAGGGCGCGCCGTGCGGGAGGAGACGGAGAGGCGGGCGTCGATGAGGTGGCGAGGGGCGACGGCGAGGTGGTCGGGGCTCGCTGCCCCGATCTCGATCCAGACGGGATCGGGTGAGGAAGGGGGAGTGGGGAACGAGGAGGAGTGGGGGTCGTGCGGGTGTGGTGGTGGATCGGGCTAGGGTTCGAGGAGGCGTGGGGGGGGGGGGTTAAGCGGGGAGAGGTGGGCCGGCCGAGATGGGCTGGCCGACTGGGCCGGGGGGGGTCTAGGCCCAGGGGCAGTGGGCCTTTTCACACATTTTTTTGGCTTTCTTTTAAAACTTCTCTGCTTTCTTTTATTTTCAAAAAGCAAAACAGTTTTATAATTTATAAAACTTACACTTAGCATAAGAGTATAACTTAGGCTACTGCCACATTAAGCTTAACATTATAATACATTAGCTTAGCATTTTTTAACTTAAAAAGCATTTAATTTAAATGCTTTAGCCACTGTTTTAACTAGTTTAGGGCACTTAGACATTTTGGAAAAAAGTTAGTTCACTGCCAATATTATCAAAAGAATAATTGCCACATGATGAACATTTTAGATTTCATGTCT
>NC_053028.1:708283926-708383419 GCF_003073215.2 Triticum urartu
CTTCGACGGATTCGAGCCACAGCCAAGCGCGCCGCACTGTCACGATGGGCATGATCTAGCTCTGCCACCGAACAGTGCCCTGGAGGCCGCACCTGTGTCCGCTTCGACCCCTAGCTCGGAGCCGATCACACCAATCGAGGATGGGTGGTTAGACACCGCCTCGGGGGCTGCAATCTCTACGACGATCGAGCCGAACACTAGCCCTATTCTCTGCGAAGCCCGTGACTCCAAGGAGCCGGACTCCCCTCCTGACTCCGAGCCCTCCGTGCCCCTACCGATCGAACCCGATTGGGCGCCGATCATGGAGTTCACCGCCGCAGACATCTTTCAGCACTCGCCCTTCAGCGATATTTTGAATTCACTAAAGTCTCTCTCTTTATCAGGAGAGCCCTGGCCGGACTATGGTCAGCAGGGTTGGGATGCGGACGATGAAGAAATTCAAAGCCCACCCACCACCCACTTCGTAGCCACTGTCGATGATTTAACCGACATGCTCGACTTCGACTCTGAAGACATCGACGGTATGGACGCCGATGCAGGAGACGATCAAGAACCAGTGCCTATAGGGCACTGGAAAGCCACCTCGCCGTATGATATATACATGGTGGACACCCCAAAAGAAGGTAATGGCGATGGAACAGCGGAGGATGACCCCTCCAAGAAGCAGCCTAAGCGCCGGCGTCAGCGGCGCCGCTCTAAATCCCACCAAAGCAAAAACGGTGATTCCGGCACGGGAGATAATAACACCCCGGACAGTGCCGAAGACAACCACCTCCAGCAAGATTCAGCACAGGAGGATAGAGAAGCCAGCCCTCATGAGAGAGCGGCAGACAGAGAGGTCGAGGACGATAATTATATGCCTCCCTCCGAAGACGAGGCAAGCCTCGACGACGACGAATTTGTCGTGCCGGAGGATCCCGTCGAACAAGAGCGTTTCAAACGCAGGCTCATGGCGACGGCGAGCAGCCTCAAGAAAAAACAGCAACAGCTTAGAGCTGATCAAGGTTTGCTAGCCGATAGATGGACTGAAGTCCTTGCGGCCGAAGAGTATGAACTCGAACGCCCCTCCAGGAGCTACCCAAAGCGCAGGTTGCTACCCCAATTAGAGGAGGAAGCACCTAAACCTACATCACCAGCGCATGATGCGGCCGACCAGCCACCCCGTGGCCGCGACAGAGAGGCCTCTCGGCCCTCCACTCAAGCCGCACCCCGGCACCGCTCAAAAAATACCAAGGCATGGGAAAATGCGCCAGACCTGCAAGATATATTGGAGGACAAGGCAAGGCAAACAAGATCGATCTATGGATCACGTGGGCGCCCCACGGCATGAGACGGTACTCGTCACGCCGGATACAGTAAATCCGACCGGGCCGAACACAGTAGACAAAGCTCGTTTGAGCTGCGTCGTGATATAGCCCAATACAGAGACGCTGCACACCCACTATGCTTCACAGATGAAGTAATGGATCATCAAATCCCCGAGGGTTTCAAACCCATGAACATCGAATCATACGATGGCACAACAGATCATGCGGTATGGATCGAGGACTATCTCCTTCATATCCACATGGCCCGCGGTGATGACCTACACGCCATCAAATACCTACCACTCAAGCTTAAAGGACCAGCTCGTCATTGGCTTAACAGCTTGCCAGAAAAATCAATTGGTTGTTGGGAGGACATGGAAGCCGCATTCCTCGACAATTTCCAGGGCACTTATGTGCGACCACCAGACGCCGATGACCTAAGCCACATAATTCAGCAGCCAAAGGAATCGGCCAGACAATTCTGGACACGGTTCCTAACCAAGAAAAATCAAATCGTCGACTGTCCGGACGCAGAGGCCCTAGCAGCCTTCAAGCATAACATCCGTGACGAGTGGCTTGCACGGCACCTAGGACAGGAAAAGCCGAAATCTATGGCAGCCCTCACGACACTTATGACCCATTTTTGCGCGGGAGAAGATAGCTGGCTAGCTCGCAGCAATAACATGACCAAGAGCCCTGGTAATTCGGATACCAAGGACAGCAGTGGCAGGTCGCGTCGCAACAAGCAAAAGCGCCGCATTAACGGCGACAATGCTGAGGATACGGCAGTTAATGCCAGATTCAGAGGCTCTAAACCCGGTCAACAGAAAAAGCCATTCAAAAGAAATACTCCGGGCCCATCCAGTTTGGACCGACTACTCGACCGCTCATGCCAGATACATGGCACCCCTGAAAAACCAGCCAATCACACCAACAGGGATTGTTGGGTGTTCAAGCAGGCAGGCAAGTTAAATGCCGAAAGAAGAGACAAGGGGCTGCATAGCGATGACGAGGAGGAGCCCCGGCCGCCCAACAACAGTGGACAGAAAGGTTTTCCCCCACAAGTGCGGACGGTGAACATGATATACGCAACACACGTCCCCAAGAGGGAGAGGAAGCGTGCGCTAAGGGACGTATACGCGATGGAGCCAGTCGCCCCAAAGTTCAACCCATGGTCTTCCTGCCCGATCACTTTTGATCGAAGGGACCACCCCACTAGCATCCGTCATGGAGGATTCACCGCATTGGTTCTAGACCCAATTATTGACGGATTTCACCTCACTAGAGTCCTTATGGACGGCGGCAGCAGCCCGAACCTGCTTTACCAGGATACAGTGCGGAAAATGGGCATCGATCCCTCGAGGATTAAACCCATTAAAACGACCTTTAAAGGCGTCATACCATGTGTAGAGGCCAATTGTACAGGCTCAGTTACACTTGTAGTGGTCTTTGGATCTCCGGATAATTTCCGAAGCGAGGAGTTAATCTTCGACATAGTCCCGTTCCGCAGTGGCTATCACGCACTGCTCGGGCGAACTGCATTTGCTAAGTTCAATGTGGTGCCGCACTACGCATACCTCAAGCTCAAGATGCCAGGCCCTCGAGGAGTCATCACGGTCAATGGAAACACCAAACGCTCTCTCCGAACGGAGGAGCATACGGCGGCTATCGCAGCGGAAGTACAAAGCAGCCTCTCAAGGCAATTCTCCTGTCCGGCCATTAAACGTCTGGAAACCGTCAAGCGCGCCCGGAATAACCTACAACAAGACCGCCTGGCATGTTCCGAGCAAGCGTAGCAATGCGCCCCAACCCCAGCCCTCGCGAACTTGCGAAAGCAGTGTTGCGCGTACATAACTACGCTCTGGAAATACCATGGGCAAAGGGGGAGGGGCACCATCACGGCACGCCTGAAACGCGGCTTAAACCGCACTAGGGGCTGCCGATTTCTTAATTTTCTCTTATTTTCAGGACTCCATTCTTCGGAAGGCTTGTCCGGCAGTACAATTGCCGCACAAACGATACAACCAGGGAAGCAGAAAGCTACACCGCACTATGGAACTCTAAGGTGGTCTCTATAACGAGTAATATACCTGTTTCACATGCCATTCCACAGCTCGCCCTTGGAAAGGACACGTTAAATAGTCCCATTGTTTGCTTATCGCACTATTTGTATCGTTCTGCTTTGGTCACAGCTTTTTGAATAAACAATGCATAGCTTCCGTCTATTATTGCATTACTCTTTTTTACGAATATATGTTCATTAATGACATGTTGCACCCGTACACTTTGGTACGGCCAATACGCCAGGAGCTTAAGTACCCCACAATACGGTGTGAGAAGTCCGAACACTTTCACAAGTGCGGCACCCCGAACTTATAGCATTATATGCATCGGCTCCGAATCATGTCTTGGGTCAATAGTTGGGTTTGCCCGGCTCCTATGTTTTGGTACCTTACGTTCCGTTATATCGGCTAAGGTAGCACTAGGAGAACTACTGAGATTGTGCCCCAGTTGAGCTGGGCTAAGCACCTCAGTAGAGAAAGCTAAAACTGACCGTCATGATGAGGCGAGAGCTGGTCGCTGTTCGAGAGGTTTCTGAGTCCCTAAAGACTTATGCCGCTTAGAGCGAGGAGTCAGCTTTGTCCGGCCTAGGCGTGGATAGCGCCCCGAACTCGGTCTTCCGAACACTAGGGGCTTTGCTGAAATTTCAAATTATAGAATTCTATGGCTAAGTGAGAGTGTTCAAGCATTATAGTCCGATTGCCTTGTTCGTTGTGTTGAGCACCTCCCTCGAATGACCCAAGAATGGGAAAAAGAGCGCTCATGTTTATCCCAAACACCCCAGCACTCGTGGCATGGGGGCAGAAGCCGACGACTCGCCATCTCTCAAATTTGATAAACGGCCGCACAGAAGGTAATATTTTAAATTCAAAAGCGTTGCTTAGCGCATATGAACAAGTTTTCAGCGTACAGGATCACAAATGCGAGTTTACTCAAAAATTACATCTTTGGAGCATTCATCCGCTATAAGGCGGGCACCCTTCAGGACGCCCACATAATACGCTTCCGGGACGCGATGCTCCTTGCCCGGCGGCGGCCCGTCCTTCACCAGCTTCTCCGCATCCATATTGCCCCAGTGCACTTTAGCACGGGCAAGCGCCCTACGGGCACCTTCGATGCAGACGGAGCGCTTGATTACTTCAAGACGTGGACAGGCATCCACCAGCCGCCTCACCAGCCGAAGTAGCTCCCAGTCAGAGCCTCTCCAGGCCAAAGCCGAACTAAGAGGCCCTTTATGGCATGTTCGGCCACCTTGTGGAGCTCGACCAGTTGCTTCAGCTGGTCGCTCAAAGGCACCAGGTGTCCGGCCTCAGCATACTGAGACCAGAACACCTTCTCCGTCGAGCTCCCCTCCTCGGCTCGGTAGTAGGCGGCGGCATCAGACGCACTGCGGGGCAAATCTGGAATGCTCCTGGAGAGCTTCGGACTCGGGTAAGTAACAAGTAATTCACTTTCACATGCTTGCTTTGCATAATGAATGCCTTACCCGCCGCTATCTTCTTCATCGCTCCAATTTCTTGGAGGGCTTTCTGGGCTTCGGCCTTGGCAGACTTCGCGCTTTTGAGGGCTGCCGCAAGCTCGGACGCTTGCGTCTTTGAGTCAAGCTCCAAACTCTCGTATTTTTTCATGAGAGCCTGGAGCTCTTTCTGCACCTCCTCCACCCGCGCCTCCTGCTTCCCTCTCTCGGTGCACTGACAGCGCTTGCTTAAGGGTTGCCACCTCGGTCGTGGCCCCTATAATAGCACGCTGATCCTATCATTTTTTGCAACCACATCTTCTCTATATACTTGCGCAAGGTATTAATTACCTTCCTTCTCCTCGAGTTGCCTCTTGGCATGGCCGAGCTCGTTCTCGGACCGCGTGAGGTTTTGCTTCAGCGTATCCACCTCCGCAGTCAGGGCGGCGGAGGCCAGCAGCGAAGCCTGTATACGCATATTGACTTGATTACGTTAGACTCCTGTGAATGTTATTAGATCCTCTATTCGGCTTTTCTGTCCGAACGCCGAACAGAGCATTAGGGGCTACTGTCTATGCGGTAATATTTTTATTCTTTACTTACCTCAAAGCCTCTTAGAAGGCTAGCACAGGCTTCAGTAAGTCCGCTCTTGGCGGACTGAACCTTCTCGATCATCGCACTCATAATAGCGCGGTGCTCCTCGTCGATGGAGGCGCCTTTAAGCACCTCCAGCAAATTGTCCGGTGCCTCTGGTTGGACGGAGGTCACCGGCTCGGTAGGCTTGCTCCTCTTGGAAGGAGGCTGCCTACCGGAGTCCGGAACCGTTGAAGGTTCCGGCGCGGTGTCCGGCTCAAGGCCGGACTCGGGGCCCTTGGGGGTTTTATCCCCTTTACGCCTAAAGTCCGGGAGGTCGCCTTGCGGCGCCTCCGGGACCACCTCCTCCTGGCTTGGAACCTGTTGGGACAGCACCTCGGCATCGTCCGTAGGGTGGGGGGAGGTAGCCGTCGGAAGCGAATTCACATCCGACGAATCCAGGGAACCGCTCGACGACACGTCGAGCCGGTCTTTGGGTGGACTGCATAAACATGTTCGACATAAGGAAAAGCTGTGCAATGGAGGAATACTATGAATCACTCTGGTATCTGGATACTTACGATCTCGCCAGGGGCTTGGCCCTGTGCGGCCACTCCTCTTCGCTGTCGTCGGCGTTGGTGGAGCCGTCCGAAGGAAGGGTTTTCCCCTTCTTGGACCCTTCGGCCTCCCCAGATGGGGGGGCCTTCCTTTTCTTCAGTCCCCCCGCTGGAGGGGGAGAGGTCTCTTCTTCCTCCTCCTCGTCTTCACGGGAGGAGTGCGCCTTGGAGTCGCCGGATGATGAATCCGACACCTCCTGGCGCCGGGCACTCTTTTGAGTCCCCGTGGCCTTCTTTTTGGCCTTCTTCTCCGGCACCACATAGGGTGCTAGAACCAGCAGCTTTTCGCCAAGCGAGCGTCCGCTGGGCCTTCGGGCAAAGGAGCCGGACAGTTGATCTGTCTGGACGTCTCCTGCCAATCCTGTCAAAGGTAAGGGATCTTAGATCCCGCATGGAGTCAAACTATGAAAAACTAATACCCTGTAAAAGGTTAAAACAGCTTACCGCACGAGGGCGACGCTGCATGCTGAATCCGTGATCCTTGGTAGCGGATACGGGGGCCTCGGCGCCCTTGAAAAGCACCTTCCAGGCATCTTCGTACGTCGTGTCAAAGAGCCTGCTCAGAGTTCGGTGCTGCGCCGGGTCGAACTCCCACAGGTTGAAAGATCGTTGTTGACACGGGAGGATCCGGCGGATGAGCATAACCTGGACTACGTTGACAAGTTTGAGCCTCTTGTCCGCCAGGGTTTGGACGCATGTTTGGAGTCCGGTCAGCTCTCCTTCTTTACCCGACGACAGGCCCGTCTCTTTCCAGGAGGTGAGCCGCGTAGGGGGTCCGGATCGGAACTCGGGGACTGCGACCCATTCAGGGTCGCGCGGCTCGGTGATGTAAAACCACCCCGATTGCCACCCCTTTAGGGACTCCACGAAGGAGCCCTCGAGCCATAGGACGTTGGGTATCTTGCCCACCATGGCGCCTCCTCACTCCGCCTGGCTGCCGCGCACCACCTTCGGCTTGACATTGAAAGTCTTGAGCCATAGGCCGAAATGGGGGCGGATGCAGAAGAAAGCCTCGCACATGATGATAAAAGCCGAGATATTGAGGACAAAGTTCGGGGCCGGATCGTGGAAATCCAGGCCATAGTAGAACATGAGCCCCCGGACAAATGGGTGGAGAGGGAAGCCCAGTCTGCGGAGGAAATGGGGGAGGAACACCACCCTCTCATGGGGCCTAGGGGTGGGGATGAGCTGCCCCACTTCGGGAAGCCGGTGCGCAATGTCCTTAGACAAGTATCCGGCCTTCCTCAGTTTTTTGATGTGTCCCTCCATGACGGAGGAGACCATCCACTTGCCTCCCGCTCCGGACATGGCTGGAGAAGGTTGAGGTGGGGTTTGCGGACTTGGGCGCTGGAGCTCGAGTGCGCGGAAATGGATAGGCAAAGGAGGAAGAAGGCGTGGATGAAAAGGCGGATCCTTATCCCCTTATATGGATGGACGCGACTATGCACCCCCACCAGCCTGGTAAAACTCGCTTATCTCCCAAGCGCCATAGTCAATGGCGCGGTTGGGTTACCCACACCCTTATTGATGAGAATCCCGGAATAAGGGGACACGATCTCTGCTTTAACAAGACGTGCCAAGGAAACCGCCTCGCTAAATGTGTTGAGGTGGGACAGTAAAACGATTCGAATAAAGACTTGGCCGTGGTGTGATGTCACGCTACGGAATACGTCAGCAGATTAGATTTGTGTAAATATTATTCTCTCTATGGCAATATGTGGAAACTTATTTTGCAGAGCCAGACACTACCTTTGTGTTAAAAATCTTCTATGAAGTACTTGGAGGAGGAACCCGCCTTGCAATGCCGAAGACAATCTGCGCGCCGGACTCGTCGTCATTGAAGCCAGGTTCAGGGGCTACTGAGGGAGTCCTGGATTAGGGGGTGTCCGGATAGCCGGACTATACCTTCGGCCGGACTCCTAGACTATGAAGATACAAGATTGAAGACTTTGTCCTGTGTCCGGAAGGGACTTTCCTTGGCGTGGAAGGCAAGCTTGGCGATACGGATATGTAGATCTCCTACCATTGTAACCGACTCTGTGTAACCCTAGCCCTCTCTGGTGTCTATATGAAGTACTTGGAGGAGGAACCCGCCTTGCAATGCCGAAGAAAATCTACACGCCGGACTCGTTGTCATTGAAGCCAGGTTCAGGGGCTACTGAGGGAGTCCTGGATTAGGGGGTGTCCGGATAGCCGGACTATACCTTCGGCCGGACTCCTAGACTATGAAGATACAAGATTGAAGACTTCGTCCCGTGTCCGGAAGGGACTTTCCTTGGAGTGGAAGGCAAGCTTGGCGATACGGATATGTAGATCTCCTACCATTGTAACCGACTCTATGTAACCCTAGCCCTGGTAATTCGGATACCAAGGACAGCAGTGGCACGTCGCGTCGCAACAAGCAAAAGCGCCGCATTAACGGCGACAATGCTGAGGATACGGCAGTTAATGCCAGATTCAGAGGCTCTAAACCCGGTCAGCGGAAAAAGCCATTCAAAAGAAATACTCCGGGCCCATCCAGTTTGGACCGACTACTCGACCGCTCATGCCAGATACATGGCACCCCCGAAAAACCAGCCAATCACACCAACAGGGATTGTTGGGTGTTCAAGCAGGCAGGCAAGTTAAATGCCGAAAGAAGAGACAAGGGGCTGCATAGCGATGACGAGGAGGAGCCCCGGCCACCGAACAACAGTGGACAGAGGTTTTCCCCCACAAGTGCGGATGGTGAACATGATATACGCAACACACGTCCCCAAGAGGGAGAGGAAGCGTGCGCTAAGGGATGTATACGCGATCGAGCCAGTCGCCCCAAAGTTCAACCCATGGTCTTCCTGCCCGATCACTTTTGATCGAAGGGACCACCCCACTAGCATCCGTCATGGAGGATTCACCGCATTGGTTCTAGACCCAATTATTGACGGATTTCACCTCACTAGAGTCCTTATGGACGGCGGCAGCAGCCCGAACCTGCTTTACCAGGATACAGTGCGGAAAATGGGCATCGATCCCTCGAGGATTAAACCCACTAAAACGACCTTTAAAGGCGTCATACCAGGTGTAGAGGCCAATTGTACAGGCTCAGTTACACTTGAAGTGGTCTTTGGATCTCCGGATAATTTCCGAAGCGAGGAGTTAATCTTCCACATAGTCCCATTCCGCAGTGGCTATCACGCACTGCTCGGGCGAACCGCATTTGCTAAGTTCAATGCGGTGCCGCACTACGCATATCTCAAGCTCAAGATGCCAGGCCCTCGAGGAGTCATCACGGTCAATGGAAACACCGAACGCTCTCTCCGAACGGAGGAGCATACGGCGGCTATCGCAGCAGAAGTACAAAGCAGCCTCTCAAGGCAATTCTCCAGTCCAGCCATTAAACGTCTGGACACCGTCAAGCGCACCCGGAGTAACCTACAACAAGACCGCCTGGCATGTTCCGAGCAAGCGTAGCAATGCGGCCCCAACCCCAGCCCTCACGAACTTGCGAAACTAGTGTTGCGCGTACATAACTACGCTCTGGAAATACCATGGGCAAAGGGGGAGGGGCACCATAACGGCACGCCCAAAACGCGGCTTAAACCGCACTAGGGGCTGCCGATTTCTTAATTTTCTCTTATTTTCAGGACTCCATTCTTCGGAAGGCTTGTCCGGCAGTACAATTGCCGCACAAACGATACAACCAGGGAAGCAGAAAGCTACGCCGCACTATGGAACTCTAAGGTGGTCTCTATAACGAGTAGTATACCTGTTTCACATGCCATTCCGCAGCTCGCCCCTGGAAAGGACACGTTAAATAGTCCCATTGTTTGCTTATCGCACTATTTATATCGTTCTGCTTTGATCGCAGCTTTTTGAATAAACAATGCATAGCTTCCGTCTATTATTGCATTACTCTTTTTTACGAATATATGTTCATTAATGACATGTTGCACCCGTACACTTTGGTACGGCCAATACGCCAGGGGCTTAAGTACCCCACAATACGGTGTGAGAAGTCCGAACACTTTCACAAGTGCGGCACCCCGAACTTATAGCATTATATGCATCGGCTCTGAATCATGTCTTGGGTCAATAGTTGGGTTTGCCCGGCTCCTATGTTTTGGTACCTTACGTTCCGTTATATCGGCTAAGGTAGCACTAGGAGAACTACTGCGATTGTGCCCCAGTTGAGCTGGGCTAAGCACCTCAGTAGAGAAAGCTAAAACTGACCGTCATGATGAGGCGAGAGCTGGTCGCTGTTCGAGAGGTTTTCGAGTCCCTAAAGACTTATGCTGCTTAGAGCGAGGAGTCGGCTTTGTCCGGCCTAGGCGTGGATAGCACCCCGAACTCGGTCTTTCGAACACTAGGGGCTTCGCCGAAATTTCAAATTATAGAACTCTATGGCTAAGTGAGAGTGTTCAAACATTATAGTCCGATTGCCTTGTTCGTTGTGTTGAGCGCCTCCCTCGAAGGACCCAAGAATGGGAAAAAGAGCGCTCATGTTTATCCCGAACACCCCAGCACTCGTGGCATGGGGGCAGAAGCCGACGACTCGCCATCTCTCAAATTTGATAAACGGCCGCACAGAAGGTAATATTTTAAATTCAAAAGCGTTGCTTAGCGCATATGAACAAGGTTTTAGCATACAGGATCACAAATGCGAGTTTACTCAAAAATTACATCTTTGGAGCATTCATCCGCTATAAGGCGGGCACCCTTCAGGATGCCCTCATAATACGCTTTCGGGACGCGATGCTCCTTGCCCGGCGGCGGCCTGTCCTTCACCAGCTTCTCTGCATCCATATTTCCCCAGTGCACTTTAGCACGGGCAAGCGCCCTACGGGCACCTTGAATGCAGACGGAGCGCTTGATTACTTCAAGCCGTGGACAGGCATCCACCAGCCGCCTCACCAGCCCGAAGTAGCTCCCAGTCAGAGCCTCTCCAGGCCAAAGCCAAACTACGAGGCCCTTTTTGGCATGTCCGGCCACCTTGTGGAGCTCGACCAGTTGCTTCAGCTGGTCGCTCAAAGGCACCAGGTGTCCGGCCTCAGCATACTGAGACCAGAACACCTTCTCCGTCGAGCTCCCCTCCTCGGCTCGGTAGTAGGCGGCGGCATCAGACGCACTGCGGGGCAAATCTGGAATGCTCCTGGAGAGCTCCGGACTCGGGTAAGTAACAAGTAATTCACTTTCACGTGCTTGCTTTGCATAATGAATGCCTTACCCGCCGCTATCTTCTTCATCGCTCCAATTTTTTGGAGGGCTTTCTGGGCTTCGGCCTTGGCAGACTTCACGCTTTTGAGGGCTGCCGCAAGCTCGGACGCTTGCGTCTTTGAGTCAAACTCCAAACTCTCGTGTTTTTTTCACGAGAGCCTGGAGCTCTTTCTGCACCTCCTCCACCCGCGCCTCCTGCTTCCCTCTCTCGGTGCGCTCCGCAGCCGCTCTGTTTTCGGCCTCGGACAGCGCTTGCTTAAGGGTTGCCACCTCGGTCGTGGCCCCTATAATAGCACGTTGATCCTGTCATTTTTTGCAACCACATCTTCTCTATATACTTGCGCAAGGTATTACTTACCTTCCTTCTCCTCGAGTTGCCTCTTGGCATGGCCGAGCTCGTTCTCGGACCGCGCGAGGTTTTGCTTCAGCGTATCCACCTCCGCAGTCAGTGCGGCGGAGGCCAACAACGAAGCCTGTATACGCATATTGACTTGATTATGTTAGACTCTTGCGAATGTTATTAGATCCTCTATTCGGCTTTTCTTTCCGAACGCCGAACAGAGCATTAGGGGCTACTGTCTATGCGGTAATGTTTTTATTCTATACTTACCTCAAAGCCTGTTAGAAGGCTGGCACAGGCTTCAGTCAGTCCGCTCTTGGCGGACTGAACCTTCACGATCACCGCACTCATAATAGTGCGGTGCTCCTCATCGATGGAGGCACCTTTAAGCACTTCCAGCAAATTGTCCGGTGCCTCCGGTTGGACGGAGCTCACCGGCTCGGTAGGCTTGCTCCTCTTGGAAGGATGCTGCCTACCGGAGTCCGGAACCGTTGAAGGTTCCGACGTGGTGTCCGACTCAAGGCCGGACTCGGGGCCCTTGGGGGTTTTATCCCCTTTACGCCTGGAGTCCGGGAGGTCGCCTTGCGGCGCCTCTAGGACCACCTCCTCCTGGCTTGGAACCTGTTGGGACAGCACCTCGGCGTCGTCCGTAGGGTGGGGGGAGGTACCGTCGGAAGCGAATTCACATCCGACTAATCCAGGGAACCGCTCGATGACACGTCGAGCCGGTCTTTGGGTGGACTGCATAAACATGTTCGACATAAGGAAAAGCTGTGCAATGGAGGAATACTATGAATCACTCTGGTATCCGGATACTTACGATCTCGCCAGGGGCTTGGCCCTGTGCGGCTACTCCTCTTCGCCGTCGTCGGCGTTGGTGGAGCTGTCCGGAGGAAGGGTTTTCCCCTTCTTGGACCCTTCGGCCTCCCCAGTTGGGGGGGCCTTCCTTTTCTTCTCTCCCCCCGCTGTAGGGGGAGAGGTCTCTTCTTCCTCCTCCTCGTCTTCACGAGAGGAGTGCGCCTTGGAGTCGTCGGATGATGAATCCGACACCTCCTGGCGCCGGGCACTCTTTCGAGTCCCCGTGGCCTTCTTCTTGGCCTTCTTCTCCGGCACCACATAGGGTGCCGGAACCAGCAGCTTCGCCAAGCGAGCGTCCGCTGGGCCTTCGGGCAAAGGAGCCGGACAGTTGATCTGTCCGGACGTCTCCTGCCAATCCTGTCAAAGGTAAGGGAGCTTAGATCCCGCATGGAGTCAAACTATAAAAAACTAATACCCTGTAAAAGGTAAAAACAGCTTACTGCACGAGCGCGACGCTGCGTGCTGAATCCGTGATCCTTGGTAGCGGATACGGGGGCCTCGGCGCCCTTGAAAAGCACCTTCCTGGCATCTTCGTACGTCGTGTCAAAGAGCCTGCTCAGAGTTCGGTGCTGCGTCGGGTCGAACTCCCACAGGTTGAAAGCTCGTTGTTGACACGGGAGGATCCGGCGGATGAGCATAACCTGGACTACGTTGACAAGTTTGAGCCTCTTGTCCGCCAAGGTTTGGACGCATGTTTGGAGTCCTGTCAGCTCTCCTTCTTTACCCGACGACAGGCCCGTCTCTTTCCAGGAGGTGAGCCGCGTAGGGGGTCCGGATCGGAACTCGGGGACTGCGACCCATTCAGGGTCGCGCGGCTCGGTGATGTAAAACCACCCCAATTGCCACCCCTTTAGGGACTCCACGAAGGAGCCCTCGAGCCATAGGACGTTGGGCATCTTGCCCACCATGGCGCCTCCGCACTCCGCCTGGGTGCCACGCACCTCCTTCGGCTTGACATTGGAAGTCTTGAGCCATAGGCCGAAATGGGGGCGGATGCAGAAGAAAGCCTCACACACGACGATAAACGCCGAGATATTGAGGACAAAGTTCGGGGCCAGATCGTGGAAATCCAGGCCATAGTAGAACAAGAGCCCCCGGACAAATGGGTGGAGAGGGAAGCCCAGTCCGCGGAGGAAATGGGGGAGGAACACCACCCTCTCATGGGGCCTAGGGGTGGGGATGAGCTGCCCCTCTTCGGGAAGCCGGTGCGCAATGTCGTTAGACAAGTATCCGGCCTTCCTCAGTTTTTTGATGTGTCCCTCCGTGACGGAGGAGACCATCCACTTGCCTCCCGCTCCGGACATGGCTGGAGAAGGTTAAGGTGGGGTGTGCGGACTTGGGCGCTGGAGCTCGAGTGCGCGTAAATGGATAGGCAAAGGAGGAAGAAGGCGTGGATGAAAAGGCGGATCCTTATCCCCTTATATGGATGGACGCGACTATGCGCCCCCACCAGCCTGGTAAAACTCGCTTATCTCCCAAGCGCCATAGTCAATGGCGCGGTTGGGTTACCCACACCCGTATTGATGAGAATCCCGGAATAAGGGGACACGATCTCTGCTTTAACAAGACGTGCCAAGGAAACCACCTCGCTAAATGTGCTGAGATGGGACAGTAAAATGATTCGAATAAAGACTTGGCCGTGGTGTGATGTCACGCTATGGAATACGTCAGCAGATTAGATTTGTGTAAATATTATTCTCTCTATGGCAATATGTGGAAACTTATTTTGCAGAGCCGGACACTACCTTTGTGTTCAAAATCTTCTATGAAGTACTTGGAGGAGGAACCCGCGTTGCAATGTCGAAGACAATCTGCGCGCCGGACTCGTCGTCATTGAAGCCAGGTTTAGGGGCTACTAAGGGAGTCCTGGATTAGGGGGTGTCCGGATAGCCAGACTATACCTTCGGCCGGACTCCTAGACTATGAAGATACAAGATTGAAGACTTCGTCCCGTGTCCGGAAGGGACTTTCCTTGGCGTGGAAGGCAAGCTTGGCGATACGGATATGTAGATCTCCTACCATTATAACCGACTCTGTGTAACCCTAGCCCTCTCCGGTGTCTATATAAAACAAAGGGTTTTAGTCCATAGGACGAACAACAATCATACCATAGGCTAGCTTCTAGGGTTTAGCCTCTCTGATCTCGTGGTAGATCTACTCTTGTACTACCCATATCATCAATATTAATCAAGCAGGACGTAGGGTTTTACCTCCATCAAGAGGGCCCGAACCTGGGAAAAACATCGTGTCCCCTGCCTCCTGTTACCATCCGGCCTAGACGCACAATTCGGGACCCCCTACCCGAGATCCGCCGGTTTTGACACCGACAGTACGTGTAAGGTCGGTCTGGGCCGCTTCATCCCACAATGCCGCCGGATTAAGATAAGACTAGTAACGGAAAGCAAATTGAACAAATCATCACCCACAACTGCTTTGTGTTCTACTCGTGCATAGAATCTACGCATAGACCTAGCTCATGATGTCACTATTGGGGAATGTAGCAATAATTCAAAAATTTCCTACGTGTCACCAAGATCAATCTGGGAGATACTACCAACGAGAGAGGGAGTGCATCTTCATACCCTTGAAGATCGCTAAGCGGAAGCTTTACAAGAACGCGGTTGGTGGAGTCGTACACGCAGCGATTCAGATCGCGGTCGATTCCGATCTAAGCGTCGAACAACGGCGCCTCCGCGTTCAACACACGTACAGCCAGGGAACGTCTCCTCCTTCTTGATCCAGCAAGGGGAGAGGAGAAGTTGAGGGAGAACTCCGACAGCACGACAGCGTGGTGGTGATGGAGCTCGTGGTTCTCCGGCAGGGCTTCGCCAAGCGCTACGGAGGAGGAGGAGGTGTAGGAGAGGGGGAAGGGCTGCGCCAAGGGAAGGGTGTGCGGCTGCCCTCTCTCTCCTCACTATATATAGGGGGAAGGGGGATGGAGGAGGCTCCCTAGGGTTCCCTAGGGGAGGGGCGGCGGCCACAGGGGAAACCCTAGATGGGTTTGGGCGCCCCCACCCCTAGGAAACTTGCCCCCTAAGCCAGTAGGGGTGGCTGCCCTAGGGGAGGCACCCCCACCTCTCCAGGTTACGTGATATGGGGTGGAGGGGCGCTCAGCCCCTTAGTGGGCTGATGTGCCCCCTCCTCTTGGCCCATAAGGCCCCCCAACGCTTGTCGGGGCCTCCGAAACCCCTTTCGGACACGCTGGTCGTCACCCGGTACCCCCGGAACAATTTCGGGCTCCAATACCCTTCGTCCAATATATCGATCTTCACCTCTAGACCATTCTGGAACTCCTCGTCACGTCCGGGATATCATCCGGGACTCCTAACAACCTTCGGTAACCACATACTATTTCCCATAACAACTTTAGCGTCACCGAACCTTAAGTGTGTAGACCCTACGGGTTCGGGAACCATGCAGACATGACCGAGACATCTCTCCGGCCAATAACCAATAGCGGGATCTGGATACCCATATTGGCTCCCACATGTTCCACGATGATCTCATCGGATGAACCACGATGTCAGGGATTCAATCAATCCCGTATACAATTCCCTTTGTCTATCGGTATGTTACTTGCCCGAGATTCGATTGTCGGTATCCCCATACCTCGTTCAATCTTGTTACTGGGAAGTCTCTTTACTTGTTCCGTAATGCATGATCCCGTGGCTAACTCCTTAGTCACATTGAGCTCATTATGATGATGCATTACCGAGTGGGCCCAGAGATACCTCTCTGTCATACGAAGTGACAAATCCCAGTCTCAATTCGTGCCAATCCAACAGACACTTTCAGAGATACATGTAGTGCACCTTTATAGCCACCCAGTTACGTTGTGACGTTTGGTACACCCAAAGCATTCCTACGGTATCCGGGAGTTGCACAATCTCATGGTCTAAGGAAATGATACTTGACATTAGAAAAGCTTTAGCAAATGAACTACACGATCTTGTGCTACGCTTAAGATTGGGTCTTGTCCATCACATCATTCTCCTAATGATGTGATCCCGTTATCAATGACATCCAATGTCCATGGTCAGGAAACCATGACCATCTATTGATCAACGAGCTAGTCAACTAGAGGCTTACCAGGGACATATTATGATCTATGTATTCAAACATGTATTACGTTTCCGGTTAATACAATTATAGCATGAACAATAGACAGTTATCATGAACAAGGAAATATAATAATAACCATTTTATTATTGCCTCTAGGGAATATTTCCAACAGATAATACTGTAGCGGTGCTTAGGCGAAGCCCTGCGTCGGTAGAACATCATCGTCACCATGTCGTCGTGCTGACGAAACTCTCCCTCAACACTCGGCTGGATCGGAGTTCGAGGGACGTCATCGGGCTGAACGTGTGTTGAACTCGGAGGTGTCGTGCGTTCGGTACTTGATCGGTCGGATCGTGAAGACGTACGACTACATCAACCGCGTTGTGCTAACGCTTCCGCTTTCGGTCTACGAGGGTACGTGGACAACACTCTCCCCTCTCGTTGCTATGCATCACCATGATCTTGCGTGTGCTTAGGAAATTTTTTGAAATTACTACATTCCCCAAAGTGGTATCCGAGCCAGGTTTTATGCGTAGATGTGATATGCACGAGTAGAACACAAGTGAGTTGTGTGCGATATAAGTCATACTGCTTACCAGCATGTCATACTTTGGTTCGGCGGTATTGTTGGATGAAGCGGCCCGGACCAACATTACGCGTACGCTTACGCGAGGCTGGTTCTACCGACGTGCTTTGCACACAGGTGGCTGGCGGGTGTCAGTTTCTCCAACTTTAGTTGAACCGAGTGTGGCTACGCCCAGTCCTTGCGAAGGTTAAAACAGCACCAACTTGACAAACTATCATTGTGGTTTTGATGCCTAGGTAAGAACGGTTCTTGCTAAGCCCGTGGCAGCCACGTAAAACTTGCAACAACAAAGTAGATGACGTCTAACTTGTTTTTGCAGGGCATGTTGTGATGTGATATGGTCAAGACATGATGCTAAATTTTATTGTATGAGATGATCATGTTTTGTAGCCGAGTTATCGGCAACTGGCAGGAGCCATATGGTTGTCGCTTTATTGTATGCAATGCGATCGCCCTATAATGCTTTACTTTATCACTAAGCGGTAGCGATAATCGTAGAAGCATAAGATTGGCGAGACGACAACGATGCTACGATGGAGATCAAGGTGTCGCGCCGGTGACTATGGTGATCATGACGGTGCTTCGGAGATGGAGATCACAAGCACAAGATGATGATGGCCATATCATATCACTTATATTGATTGCATGTGATGTTTATCTTTTATGCATCTTATCTTGCTTTGATTAATGGTAGCATTATAAGATGATCTCTCACTAAATTTCAACATAAAAGTATTCTCCCTGAGTATGCACCGTTGCCAAAGTTCGTCGTGCCCAGACACCACGTGATGATCGGGTGTGATAAGCTCTACGTCCATCTACGATGGGTGCAAGCCAGTTTTTGCACACGCAGAATACTCAGGTTAAACTTGACGAGCCTAGCATATGTAGATATGGCCTCGGAACACTGAGACCGAAAGGTCGAGCATGAATCACATAGTAGATATGATCAACATAATGATGTTCACCATTGAAAGCTACTCCATTTCACGTGATGATCGGTTATGGTTTAGTTGATATGGATCACGTGATCACTTAGAGGATTAGAGGGATGTCTATCTAAGTGGGAGTTCTTAAGTAATATGATTAATTGAACTTAAATTTATCATGAACTTAGTACCTGATAGTATCTTGCTTGTCTATGTTCATTGTAGATAGATGGCCCGTGCTATTGTTCCGTTGAATTTTAATGTGTTCCTTGAGAAAGCAAAGTTGAAAGATGATGGTAGCAATTACACGGACTGGGTTCATAACTTGAGGATTATCCTCATTGCTGCACAGAAAAATTACGTCCTGGAAGCACCGCTGGGTGCCAGGCCTGCTGCAGATGCTTCTGACAACGTTAAGAACGTTTGGCAGAGCAAAGCTGATGACTACTCGATAGTTCAGTGTGCCATGCTTTACGGCTTAGAACCGGGACTTCAACGACGTTTTGAACGTCATGGAGCATATGAGATGTTCCAGGAGTTGAAGTTAATATTTCAAGCAAATGCCCGGATTGAGAGATATGAAGTCTCCAATAAGTTCTATAGCTGCAAGATGGAGGAGAATAGTTCTGTCAGTGAGCATATACTCAAAATGTCTGGGTATCATAATCACTTGACTCAACTGGGAGTTAATCTTCCTGTTGATAGTGTCATTGACAGAGTTCTTCAATCACTGCCACCAAGCTACAAAACCTTCGTGATGAACTATGATATGCAAGGGATGAATAAGACTATTCTCGAGCTCTTCGCAATGCAAAAGGCTGTGGAGGTAGAAATCAAGAAGGAGCATCAAGTGTTGATGGTCAATAAGACCACCAGTTTCAAGAAAAAGAGCAAAGGGAAGAAGAAGGGGAACTTCAAGAAGAACAGCAAGCAAGTTGCTGCTCAAGAGAAGAAACCCAAGTCTGGACCTAAGCCTGAGACTGAGTGCTTCTACTGCAAGCAGACTAGTCACTGGAAGCGGAACTGCCCCAAGTATTTGGCGGATAAGAAGGATGGCAAGGTGAACAAAGGTATATGTGATATACATGTTATTGATGTGTACCTTACCAAAGCTCGCAGTAGCACCTAGGTATTTGATACTGGTTCTGTTGCTAATATTTACAACTCAAAACAGGGACTACGGATTAAGCGAACACTGGCCAAGGACGAGGTGACGATGCGTGTGGGAAACGGTTCTAAAGTCGATGTGATCGCCGTCGGCATGCTACCTCTACATCTACCTCCGGGATTAGTATTAGACCTAAATAATTGTTATTTGGTGCCAGCGTTGAGCATGAACATTATATCTGGATCTTGTTTGATGTGATACGGTTATTCATTTAAATCAGAGAATAATGGTTGTTCTATTTATATGATTAATATCTTTTATGGTCATGCACCCTTGAAGAGTGGTCTATTTTTGATGAATCTCGATAGTAGTGATACACATATTCATAATGTTGAAGCCAAAAGATGCAGAGTTGATAATGATAGTGCAACTTATTTGTGGCACTGCCGTTTAGGTCATATCGGTGTAAAGCGCATGAAGAAACTCCATACTGATGGACTTTTAGAATCACTTGGTTATGAATCACTTGGTACTTGCGAACCGTGCCTTATGGGCAAAATGACTAAAACGCCATTCTCCGGAACTATGGAGCGAGCAACAGATTTGTTGGAAATCATACATACTGATGTATGTGGTCCAATGAATATTGAGGCTTGCGGCGGGTATCGTTATTTTCTCACCTTCACAGATGATTTAAGCAGATATGGGTATATCAACTTAATGAAACATAAGTCTGAAACATTTGAAAAGTTCAAAGAATTTCAGAGTGAAGTGGAGAATCATCGTAACAAGAAAATAAAGTTTCTACGATCTGCTCATGGAGGAGAATATTTGAGTTACGAGTTTGGTCTACATTTGAAACAATGCGGAATAGTTTCGCAACTCACGCCACCTGGAACACCACAGCGCAATGGTGTGTCTGAACGTCGTAATCGTACTTTACTAGATATGGTGTGATCTATGATGTCTCTTACTGATTTACCACTATCGTTTTGGGGTTATGCTTTAGAGACGGCCGCATTCACGTTAAATAGGGCACCATCAAAATCCGTTGAGATGACGCCTGAACTATGGTTTGGCAAGAAACCAAAGTTGTCGTTTCTTAAAGTTTGGGCCGCGATGCTTATGTGAAAAAGCTTCAACCTGATAAGCTCGAACCCAAATCGAGAAATCTGTCTTCATAGGATACCCAAAGGAGGCTGTTGGGTACACCTTCTATCACAGATCCGAAGGCAAGACATTCGTTGCTAAGAATGGGTCCTTTCTAGAGAAGGAGTTTTTCTCAAAAGAAGTGAGTGGGAGGAAAGTAGAACTTGATGAGGTAACCATACCTGCTCCCTTATTGGAAAGTAGTTCATCACAGAAACCGGTTCTTGTGACGTCTATACCAATTAGTGAGGAAGTTAATGATGATGATCATGGAACTTTAGATCAAGTTGTTACTGAACCTCGTAGGTCAACCAGAGTAAGATCTGCACCCGAGTGGTACGGTAAACCTGTTCTGGAGGGTATGTTACTAGACCATGACGAACCTACAAATTATGAAGAAGCGATGGTGAGCCCAGATTCCGCAAAATGGCTTGAGGCCATGAAATCTGAGATGGGATCCATGTATGAGAACAAAGTGTGCACTTTGGTTGACTTGCCCGTTGATCGGCAAGCTATTGAGAATAAATGGATCTTCAAGAAGAAGACTGACGCTGACAGTAATACTACTGTCTATAAAGCTCGACTTGTTGCAAAAGGTGTTTGACAAGTTCAAGGGATTGACTATGATGAGACCTTCTCACCCGTAGCGATGCTTAAGTCTGTCCGAATCATGTTAGCAATTGCCGCATTTTATGATTATGAAATTTGGCAAATGGATGTAAAAACTGCATTCCTGAATGGATTTCTGGAAGAAGAGTTGTATATGATGCAACCGGAAGGTTTTATCAATCCAAAGGGAGCTAACAAAGTATGCAAGCTCCAGCGATCCATTTATGGACTGGTGCAAGCCTCTCGGAGTTGGAATAAACGATTTGATAGTGTGATCAAAGCATTTGGTTTTATACAGACTTTTGGAGAAGCCTGTATTTACAAGAAAGTGAGTGGGAGCTCTGTAGCATTTCTAATATTATATGTGGATGACATATTGCTAATTGGAAATGATATAGAATTTCTGGATAGCATAAAGGGATACTTGAATAAGAGTTTTTCAATGAAAGACCTCGGTGAAGCTGTTTATATATTGGGCATTAAGATCTATCAAGGCGCTTAATTGGACTTTCACAAAGCACATACCTTGACAAAGTTTTGAAGAAGTTCAAAATGGATCAAGAAAAGAAAGGGTTCTTGCCTGTGTTACAAGGTGTGAAGTTGAGTAAGACTCAATGCCCGACCACTGCAGAAGATAGAGAGAAAATGAAAGATGTTCTCTATGCTTCAGCCATAGGCTCTATCATGTATGCAATGCTGCGTACCAGACCTGATGTGTGCCTTGCTATAAGTCTAGCAGGGAGGTACCAAAGTAATCCAGGAGTGGATCACTGGACAGCGGTCAAGAACATCCTGAAATACCTGAAAAGGACTAAGGACATGTTTCTCGTTTATGTGGAGGTGACAAAGAGCTCATCATAAATGGTTACATTGATGCAAGCTTTGACACTGATCCGGACGATTCTAAATCACAAACCGGATACGTGTTTACATTCAACGGTGGAGCTGTCAGTTGGTGCAGTTCTAAACAAAGCATCGTGGCGGGATCTACGTGTGAAGCGGAATACATAGCTGCTTCGGAAGCAGCAAATGAAGGAGTTTGGATGAAGGAGTTCATATCCGATCTAGGTGTCATACCTAGTGCATCGGGTCCAATGAAAATCTTTTGTGACAATACTGGTGCAATTGCCTTGGCGAAGGAATCCAGATTTCACAAGAGAACCAAGCACATCAAGAGACGCTTCAATTCCATCCGGGACCTAGTCCAGGTGGGAGACATAGAAATTTGCAAGATACATACGGATCTGAATGTTGCAGACCCATTGACTAAGCCTCTTCCACGGGCAAAACATGATCAGCACCAAGACTCCATGGGTGTTAGAATCATTACTGTGTAATCTAGATTATTGACTCTAGTGCAAGTGGGAGACTGAAGGAAATGTGCCCTAGAGGCAATAATAAAGTTAGTATTTATTTCCTTATATCATGATAAATGTTTATTATTCATGCTAGAATTGTATTAACCGGAAACATAATACATGTGTGAATACATAAACAAACAAAGTGTCACTAGTATGCCTCTACTTGACTAGCTCGTTAATCAAAGATGGTTATGTTTCCTAACCATAGACATGAGTTGTCATTTGATTAACGGGATCACATCATTAGAAGAATGATTTGATTGACTTGACCCATTCCGTTAGCTTAGCACTTGATCGTTTAGTTTGTTGCTATTGCTTTCTTCATGACCTATACATGTTCCTATGACTAAGAGATTATGCAACTCCCGTTTACCGGAGGAACACTTTGTGTGCTACCAAACGTCACAACATAACTGGGTGATTATAAAGGTGCTCTACAGGTGTCTCCGAAGGTAATTGTTGGGTTGGCGTATTTCGAGATTAGGATTTGTCACTCCGATTGTCGGAGAGGTATCTCTGGGCCCACTCGGTAATGCACATCACTTAAGCCTTGCAAGCATTGCAACTAATGAGTTAGTTGTGGAATGATGTATTGCGGAACTAGTAAAGAGACTTGCCGGTAACAAGATTGAACTAGGTATTGAGATACCGACGGTCGAATCTCGGGCAAGTAACATACCGATGACAAAGGGAACAACGTATGTTGTTATGCGGTCTGACCGATAAAAGATCTTCGTAGAATATGTGGGAGCCAGTATGAGCATCTAGGTTCCGCTATTGGTTATTGACCGGAGACATGTCTCGGTCATGTCTACATAGTTCTCGAACCCGTAGGGTCCGCATGCTTAAAGTTTCGATGACGGTTATATTATGAGTTTATGAGTTTTGATGTACCGAAGGTTGTTCGGAGTCTCGGATGTGATCACGGACATGACGAGGAGTCTCGAAATGGTCGAGACATGAAGATTGATATATTGGAAGCCTATATTTGGATATCGAAAGTGTTCCGGGTGAAATCGGGATTTTACCGGAGTATCGAGGGGTTACCGGAACCCCCCCCCCCCCCCCCCCCCCCCCCCCCCGCCCCCCCGAGGGATTAATGGGCCATAGTGGGCCTTAGTGGAGAAGAGGAGAGGCGGCCAGGGCAGGGCCGCGCGCCCCTCCCCCCTAATCCGAATAGGACAAGGAGAGGGGGCAGCGCCCCCCCCCCTTTCCTTCCTCTCTTCCTCCTCTTTCCCACTTCTCCTAATCCAACAAGGAAGGGAGGGAGTCCTACTCCCAGTAGGAGTAGGACTCCTCCTGGCGCGCCTCCTCCTAGCCGGCCGCACCTCCCCCCCTTGCTCCTTTATATACGGGGGCAGGGGGCACCCTAGAGACACAACAATTGATTTGATCTTTTAGCCATGTGCGGTGCCCCCCTCCACCATAGTCCACCTCGATAATATTGTAGCGGTGCTTAGGCGAAGCCCTACGTCGGTAGAACATCATCATTGTCACCACACCGTCGTGCTGACAAAACTCTCCCTAAACATTCGGCTGGATCGGAGTTCGAGGGACGTCATCGGGCTGAATGTGTGCTGAACTCGGAGGTGTCGTGCGTTCGGTACTTGATCGGTCGGATCGTGAAGACGTACAACTACATCAACCGCGTTGTGCTAACACTTCCGCTTTTGGTCTACAAGGGTACATGGACAACACTCTCCCCTCTCGTTGCTATGCATCACCATGATCTTGCGTGTGTGTAGGAAATTTTTTGAAATTACTACGTTCCCCAACAGTTGGATGATCCATGACAATATAATTTATCTCAGATGTAAGAAAACATAACCCATTACGTTGTCTTCCTTGTCCAACATCAACTCTTAGCATGTCATACTTTAATGAGTGCTCACAATCATAAAAGATGTCCAAGCTAGTATATTCATTGCAACGATGACCAAAACTATGTTTGTCAACTCTCAACAACTTTTATTCATCATACTCTCTATATGTAAGCTCATTACTTTCCATAAGATCCATATGATCTCTTTGTTTCTTTTTATTTCTTCTCTTATTTTATTCCCTCAAGATCATAACAAAATAATAAAACCCTTGACTCAACACTAATCTTTATTATATATAGCTCATGGACTCGATTACATAGAAGGATCATAAAGCAAAACTCACAACTAGATCATACTAAAACTTTATTCTACTAGATCAAGGTATTATCAAAAGGATCAAACTAAAACAAACGGTAAAGATAAAAGTTGTGATGGTGATACGATACCGGGGCACTCCCCCAAGCTTGGCAGTTGCCAAGGGGAGTGCCCATACCCATGTGATTATGTCTCCTTTTTCAGGGGTGGTGATGTGACATTCTTGGTGATGATGCCCCTCAGGATACGATTCTCTTCCTCGAGCTTATTGACTTGCTGCTTGAGGTTCATTATTTCCTTACGGAGCTTGCCAGTGACGGGTAAAGCTCCTTTCACCCAAGGATGTTGCATAGCTATAGGAGAACAAGTAACACTCATTTTCATATTTTTCATAAGAAAGAAATCTAGCATTGGAAGGGATGACCGAGTTTGGAATAGCTGAGCTCTGTAGTTCCCACATCGTGAATCCTGCCCGAAAACGAGAAGTAACTTCTTGGTACTCCTCCATGGCAGCTATCCTTTTCAAGTCAGCTTCCATCTCTTCCTCCGTTGAGGGCCCAAAGTGATAGGCATCGCTGTTTTCCCCGGGACCTGGTGTCGGATGAGACACCCGACTCTCCCCGACTGACTCTTGAGAATACATCTTGCGCTAATCTGTGGCAGAAACAGCTCGAAACAAGAACTGGGGATAATTGTGTGATACGGAGGTCAAAACCTTCGAGAGATTATATAATGAATTTTTACAGAGTAAAATAAGTATCATGCAAGAAAACGGAGTCCGGAGAGCACACGAGGTGCCCACGAGGCAGGGGGCACGCCTAGGGGGGTAGGGTGCGCCATCCACCCTCGTGGAAGCCCTATGTCCTTTCTGGTCTGCTTTTTATTTTCCTATTTTCTTAAATATTCCAAAACGAAGAAATATTGCCATTAGAACGGTTTTGGAGTCGGTTTACTTACCGTACCACGTACCCATTCCTTTTAGGAGTCTGAAACGTTCCGGAAAGTGTCCCTTATGTATTCCTCCGGGGTTACGGTTTCAATAATATTAGTTTCAACATTTATAGGATTACCTGAGATATAATGTTTGATTCTTTGGCCGTTCACCACCCTCAGAGTTGTGCCTTCGAAGTTGTTGATTTTTATGGCACCGGAACGATAGACCTCCTCGATAACGTAAGGACCTTCCCATTTAGAGAGAAGTTTGCCTGCAAAAAATCTTAAATGAGAGTTGTATAGCAATACATAATCACCTACATTAAACTCACGCTTTTGTATCCTTTTATCATGCCATCATTTAACTTTTTCTTTAAACAGCTTGGCATTTTCATAAGCCTGGGTTCTCCATTCATCAAGTGAGCTAATGTCAAAAAGCCTCTTCTCACGAGCAAATTTGAAGTCATAGTTGAGCTCTTTAATAGCCCAATATGCCTTATGTTCTAATTCAAGAGGTAAGTGACATGCTTTACCATAAACCATTTTATACGGAGACATACCCATAGGATTTTTTATGCAGTTGTATAAGCCCATAATGCATCATCAAGTTTCTTGGACCAATTCTTTGTAGATCTATTAACAGTCTTTTGCAAAATTAATTTGAGCTCTCTATTACTTAATTCTACTTGACCACTAGAGTGTGGGTGATAAGGAGATGCAATTCTATGATTAACATCATACTTAGCAAGCATTTTATGAAAAGCACCGTGAATAAAATGTGAACCACCATCAGTCATTAAATATCTAGGGACTCCAAACCTAGGAAAAATAACTTCTTTAAGCATCTTAATAGAGGTGTTATGATCAGCACTACTAGTTGGAATAGCTTCTACCCACTTAGTAACGTAATCAACAGCAACTAAAATATGTGTATACCCATTAGAGGAAGGAAAAGGTCCCATATAATCAAAGCCCCAAACACCAAATGGTTCAATAACAAGTGAATAATTCATAGGCATTTCTTGACGTATACTAATATTACCAATTCTTTGACATTCATCACAAGACAAGACAAATTTACGGGCATCCTTGAAGAGAGTGGGCCAATAAAAACCGGATTGCAATACCTTATGTGCAGTTCTATCTCCAGCATGGTGTCCTCCATAAGCCTCGGAGTGAAACTTGCATAGGATTTGTTCCTGTTCATGCTCAGGTACACAACGTCTAATAATACCATCTACTCCTTTATAAAGATGTGGGTCATCCCAAAAGTAATGTCTCAAATCATAGAAGAACTTTTTCTTTTGCTGGTATGTGAAACTAGGTGGTATAAATTTAGCAATAATGTAATTAGCATAATCAGCATACCAAAGCAGTTCGAGAAGCATTTATGGCATTTAATTGTTCATCAGGAAAGCTATCATCAATAGGTAGTGGGTCATCAAGAACATTTTCTAACCTAGACAAGTTGTCTGTAACGGGGTTCTCGTCTCCCTTTCTATCAATAATATGCAAATAAAATTCTTGTAGCAAGAGAACCCATCTAATAAGTCTAGGTTTAGCATCTTTCTTTTTGATAAGATATTTAACAGCAGCATGATCAGTGTGAACAGTTACTTTAGAATCAACAATATAAGGTCTGAACTTATCACAAGCAAATACAACTGCTAAAAATTCTTTTTCAGTAGTAGCATAATTTATCTGGGCATTGTCTAGAGTTTTACTAGCATATTGAATAACATTTAATTTCTTATCAACTCTTTGCCCAAGAACAGCACCTACAGCATAATCACTAGCATCACACATAATTTCAAATGGTAAATTCCAATCAGGTGGCTGAACAATAGGTAAATTCCACCCTCGTGTCCTCGTCCGAGAAGATGGCTTATGATTTTTTTCCCATCGAAAGACTCCATATAGCAGAAGATGGCCACCAGGGGGCCCACGAGGTAGGGGGCGCGCCCAGGGGGGTAGGGCGCTCCCCCCACCCTCGTGGGCAGGGTGTGCCCCCCTGGTGAAGTTCTTGCTCTCAGTATTTTTTGTATATTCGGAAAACATCTTCCGTGAAGTTTCAGGACTTTTGGAGCTGTGCAGAATAGCTCTCTAATATTTGCTCCTTTTCCAGCTCAGAATCCCAGCTATCGGCATTCTCCCTCTTTATGTAAACCTTGTAAAATAAGAGAGAATAGGCATAAGTATTGTGACATAATGTGTAATAAAAGCCCATAATGCAATAAATATCGATATAAAAGCATGATGCAAAATGGACGTATCAACTCCCCCAAGCTTAGACCTCACTTGTCCTCAAGCGAAAGCCGAAATCGAAAAATATGTCCACATGTTTAGAGGTAGAGGTGTCGATAAAAATAAAATACGGACATGAGGGCATCATGATCATTCTTAGAACAACAAATTATATAATTCTTGTCATATGATTTCTTATGCTAGAGTAATAATTTCAATCACAATTCCAAGTATGAATCGTAAACTTCATTGAAAACTAGCAAACTATAATCTCGGTCATTGGAGCAATTGCAATTTATCATAACATAGGAAAGAGACAATATATAAGAGCTTTTCAGCAAGTCCACATACTCAACTATCATATAGTCTTTCACAATTGCTGACACTCACGCAATACTTATGGGTATGGAGTTTTAATCGAACACAGAGAAAGATAGGGTCTTATAGCTTTGCCTCCCAACATTTTACCTCAAGGGTAATGTTAACAATAATAGTTCATGAAAACTCACATCCAATTAGCCATATATACCAGGATCTTTCCAACATACTGTGCTTGCCAAAGGATAAAATGTAAAAAGGAATGGTGAAGATCACCATGACTCTTATGCAAGGTAGGAGATAAAACTAAAAGATAGGCCCTTCGTAGAGGGAAGCAGAGGTTGTCATGCGCTTTTATGATTGGATGCACAAAATCTTAATGCAAAAGAACGTCACTTTATATTGCCACTTGTGATCTGGACCATTATTATGCAGTCTGTCGCTTTTCTTTCTTCCATAGCACACGATCGTATGAAGTTTATTTTCTCCCACACTAATAAGTCATACATACTTAGAGAGCAATTTTTATTGCTTTGCGCCGATGACAACTTACTTGGAGGATCTTACTCAATCCATAGGTAGGTATGTTGGACTCTCATGGCAAAACTGGTTTAAGGGTATTTGGAAGCACAAGTAGTATCTCTACTTGGTGCGATGAATTTGGCTAGCATGAGAGGGAAAGGCAAGCTTAACCATGTTGAATGATCCATGACAATATAATTTATCTCATATGTAAGAAAACATAACCCATTACGTTGTCTTACTTGTCCAACGTCAACTCTTTAGCATGTCATATTTTAATGAGTGCTCACAATCATAAAAGATCTCCAAGATAGTATATTTATATGTGAAGACCTCTCTTTCTTTATTACTTCCTATTAATTCCAACTATGACCAAAACTATGTTTGTCAACTCTCAACAACTTTTATTCATCATACTTTTTCTATGTGAGCTCATTACTCTCTATGAGATCCATATGATCTCTTTGTTTCTTTTTATTTCTTTCTCTTTTCTTTTATTCACTTAGGATCATGGCAAAATAATCAAGCCCTTGACTCAACACTAATCTTTATTATATATAGCTCACGGACTCGATTACATAGAAGGATCATAAAGCAAAACTCACAACTAGATCATACTAAGAACTTTTATTCTACTAGATCAAGATATTACCAAAAGGATCGAACTAAGAAAAACGGTAAAGATAAAAGTGATGGTGATATGATATCGGGGAACTCCCCCAAGCTTGGCAGTTGCCAAGGGGAGTGCCCATACCAGATACTCAATTCTTCTTTGTTGGTGGAGAAGGTGATGGTTTTGTTGATGGCGTAGGCTTGTCGTCCTTCTTCCAAGGCATAGGCTCACCATCATAGAAGGATGATCGAGTCTCCTGAAACCTCAAATCTGCAGCCAAACTCATCCTCTTGAATCTATATTCATACTCACAGTTTTGATTTTGCAGGTCATAGATCTGGCTTGGAGGTGCTTGTTTTTCTCATGAAGCTTGAAGATGGCCTCCCCAATGTCCTTGACGTCCAGCTTGTGGTTGTTGGTGAACTCTGTGATCAGAATGTGATTGGAATCGAGTCCACGCTCCACCATCTCTTGACACTTGAAAACTTATTGCTCCAATGCCTTGAGCCTTGCCTCCGTGCTTCAGGTCTTCCTTGGTCCCTCAACATCGCGGATGTGCAACAACCCCTCGCGCATCTCAATGGTTTGAGGGTGTTGCAGCACCTCCGCGAGGTAGGGGTTGATGACCTTCTCGAAGAACTGGTCCTTGGGGGCACTTGAAGATGACATGACGACCTAGATCTGTCAGAAAAACAGCTCAAAACAAAGACATGATATTTTTGCGTGATACGGGAGTCAAAACCTCCAGGAGATTATATAATGAATTTTTACCGACCAAAATACGTGTCGTGTAAGAAAACGGAGTCCGGAAAGCGCACGAGGTGCCCACGAGGTAGGGGGCGCGCCCTCCACCCTCGTGGAGCCCTCGTGTCCTTCCCGGACAGCTTCTTATTTTTCTATTTTTCTAAATATTCCAAAACGGAGAAATATTGCCTTAAAACTGTTTTGGAGTCGGTTTACTTACCGTACCACATACCTATTCCTTTTTGGAGTCTGAAACGTTCCGAAAAGTGTCCCTTATGTATTCCTCCGGGGTTACGGTTTCAATAACATTGGTTTCAACATTTACGGGATTACCTGAGATATAATATTTGATTCTTTGACCGTTCACCACCTTCGGATTTGTGCCTTCGAAGTTGTTGATTTTTACGGCACCGGAACGATAGACCTCCTCGATAACGTAAGGACCTTCCCATTTAGAGAGAAGTTTTCCTTCAAAAAATCTTAAACGAGAGTTGTATAGCAATACATAATCACCTGCATTAAACTCACGCTTTTGTATTCTTTTATCATGCCATCTTTTAACTTTTTCTTTAAACAACTTGGCATTTTCGTAGGCTTGGGGTCTCCATTTATCGAGTGAGCTAATATCAAATAACCTCTTCTCACTGGCAAGTTTAAAATCATAATTGAGCTCTTTAATAGCCCAATATGCCTTGTGTTCTAGTTCGAGAGGTAAGTGACATGCTTTTTCATAAACCATTTTATACGGAGACATACCCATAGGATTTTTATATGAAGTTCTATAGGCCCATAATGCATGATCAAGTTTCTTGGACCAATTCTTTCTAGACCTATTGAAAGTCTTTTGCAAAATTAATTTGATCTCTCTATTACTCAATTCTACTTAACCACTAGACTATGGGTGATAAGGAGATGCAATTCTATGATTAACATCATATTTAGCAAGCATTTTACGGAAAGCACCATGAATAAAATGTGAACCACCATCAGTCATTAAATATCTAGGGACTCCAAATCTTGGAAAAATAACTTCTTTAAGCATTTTAATAGAAGTGTTATGATCAGCACTACTAGTTGGAATAGCTTCTACCCACTTAGTAACATAATCAACAGCAACTAAAATATGTGTATATCCATTAGAGGCAGGAAAAGGTCCCATATAGTCAAAGCCCCAAACATCAAATGGTTCAATAACGAGTGAATAGTTCATAGGAATTTCTTGACGTCTACTAATATTACCAATTCTTTGACATTCATCACAAGATAAGAGAAACTTACGGGCATCTTTGAAGAGAGTAGGCCAATAAAAACCAGATTGCAATACCTTATGCAGTTCTATCTCCAGCATGGTGTCCTCCATAAGCTTCGGAGTGACACTTGTGTAGGATCTGTTCCTGTTCATGCTCAGGTACACAACGTCTAATAAAACCATCTACTCCTTCTTTATAAAGATGTGGGTCATCCCAAAAGTAATGCCTCAAATCATATAAGAACTTTTTCTTTTGCTGGTATGTGAAACTAGCTGGTATGAATTTGGCAACAATGTATTAGCATAATCAGCATACCATGGAGCAGTATGAGAAGCATTTATGACATTTAATTGCTCATCAGGAAAGCTGTCATCAATAGGTAGTGGGTCATCAAGCACATTTTCCGTCCTAGACAAGTTGTCTGCAACAGGGTTCTCAGCTCCCTTTCTATCAACAATATGCAAATCAAATTCTTGTAGCAAGAGAACCCATCTAATAAGTCTAGGTTTAGCATCTTTCTTTTCCATAAGATATGTAATAGCAGCATGATCAGTGTGAATAGTTACTTTAGAATCAACAATATAAGGCCTGAACTTATCACAAGCAAATACAACTGCTAAGAATTCTTTTTCAGTAGTAGCATAATTTCTTTGTGCATTGCCTAGGGTTTTACTAGCATATTGAATAAAATTTAATTTCTTATCAACCCTTTGCCCTAGAACAGACCTACAGCATAATCACTAGCATCACACATAATTTCAAAGGGTAAATTCCAATCAGGTGGCTGAACAATAGGTGCAGAGATCAATGCTTTCTTAAGTATTTCAAATGCTTCTACACAATCATCATCAAAGACAAATGGTATATCTTTTTGTAATAAATTAGTCAGAGGCCGAGAAATTTTTGAGAAGTCCTTAATGAACCTCCTATAAAATCCGGCGTGACCAAGGAAACTTCTTATACCTTTGATGTCCTTGGGACATGGCATCTTTTCAATAGCATCAACCTTGGCTTTATCAACCTCAATACCTCTTTCAGAAACTTTATGCCCCAAGACAATACCTTCATTAACCATAAAGTGGCACTTTTCCCAATTCAAGACAAGATTAGTTTCTTCACATCTCTGCAAAACTCGATCAAGGTTTCTTAAGCAATCATCAAAAGAAGATCCATAGACGGAAAAATCGTCCATGAAAACCTCACAAATCTTTTCACAAAAGTCGGAGAATATAGCCATCATGCATCTTTGAAGGGTAGCAGGTGCATTACATAAACCAAAAGGCATACATCTATAAGCAAAAGTACCAAAAGGGCATGTAAAAGTAGTCTTTGATTGATCTTTGGCTGACACTGGTATTTGAGAGAAACCATAATAACCATCTAGAAAGCAAAAATGTGTATGTTTGGATAATCTTTCTAGCATCTGATCGATAAAAGGTAAGGGGTAATGATCTTTTTAGTAGCTTTATTTAATTTGTGGAAATCAATTACCATCCTATAACCTGTAATAATTATTTGCGGGATCAACTCATCTTTATCATTAGGAACGACAGTAATGCCTCCCTTCTTAGGGACACAATGGACAGGACTTACCCACTGACTATCAGCAACAGGATAAATTATACCTGCCTCAAGAAGCTTTAGTATTTCTGCCCAGGTTGAAGCGTTACAATTGCCGGTCATGACCTACTCAGGCTGCTGAAGTTTCAGATAGTATGACCTGCACCTTTTCATCCACGGTACAGCCAGCTAGGAAATCCCGTGCCAGAAAGCCCAAATCTTCAGTTGTTCAGGTTGCCTCTGACTTTTCTGACAGAAGGATGACCAGGAGTGTAGCCAAATCTAAAGGTTTTAAACCTATATCTCCTCTGTCACCCAAGCCCAAGCCCAAACCCCTCAGGTGGCCCAGAGCAAAGAAGTTGAAGGCTGACAACCAAGCTTCCACTCCAAACAATCAGGCCCAACCAGAGAATGATGGTACCCAGGACCAGGCTCCCCCCTCCAACTCCAATTGCCACACTTCAGATGATTGGAGCAGCTCTTGGTGTCCCTACTGAGAAGATGATTGTGGAGAAGCTTATGGCTTCTTCAGATACTGCCCCCAAGCCTGCAGTTTCTCATGACGATTAAGCCTTTTATTTGTTATACAAGGAGGCATGTCCCTTGTCATGCCAGTTGTCTGAACCTTATTTCTCTTTTGTCTGTTACCTGCACTTTGGTCTGCACTTTGGTCCGTGTGGATGGTTTTATCTATGGGCTTTTGTTTCACTGTTATGCAGTGAGCTATTACCTCTGCCTCATTTTATTGTTTCCTGATGAATGCACAACAAACTAGAGATTGGAGGGTTCTCTGTTGGAATGTGAGAGGTTTAAACTCTGAAGATAGGCAGAGAAGCGTTAGAGTGAAAATTGAGGAAAGCCAATGCTCTATCATTTGTTGGCAAGAAACTAAACGTGATTTCTTCGATCAGCGTACGGTTAGAAAGTTTTGCCAGAGAAGATTTGATAACTTTGTTTATTCACCCTCTATTGGTGCCTCTAGTGAAATCCTTGTGCTGTGGTGCTCTAACATGTTCACTGGCACTTTAGTGGATATTAAGCTGTTTGGTATCATAGTCTCCTTCATATCTGCCCATAATGCAAGTCGATGGACCTTGGTCAATGTTTATGGGCCTTGTCAAGGGTAGCATAGAGATAATTTTGTTCAATGGCTGTATGATCTGGATATTCCAACAGATGATAAGTGGCTCCTTGTGGGGGATTTTAACTTCATTAGATCTCCTGAGAACAGAAACTTGCCAGGAGGAGATATAAATTATATTTTCCTCTTCAACGAGGTCATTGGCCACCTTGGTCTCCTTGAGTTGCCATTAAAAGGAAGATCATACACATGGTCTAATATGCAAGAAAATCCGTTGCTGGAACAACTGGACTGGTTCTTCACTTCCTCCACTTGGATTAATGACTATCCTAACACGATGGTCCTTCCTCTAGTACAAACAGCGTCGGATCATGTACCTTGTGTAGTCTCCATTGCAACAATTATTCCCAAGTCAAAGATCTTTCGGTTTGAAAACTATTGGGTGGATTTGCCTGGTTTCTATGACTGTGTGGAACAATCTTGGAATGCTCCAACAAAAAGAACAAATTCTGCAACTCGCTTGACTGAAAAATTCAAGAGACTTCGAAATGCTCTTAAACACTGGTACATCAGCCTGTCTAAACTTAAGAAGGCCATTCAAGCTTGTAACAAGGTGGTCATCTTTTTTGATAATCTGGAAGAGTTAAGGCCTTTAACAAGACCTGAATTTAATTTCAAGAAAATTGTTAAACTTCACATCGAGGAAATACTCCACCTGCAGTTTCTATACTGGAAACAGAGATGTACCATTCGGTGGATAAAAGTTGGGGAGGAAAACTCTTAGTTTTCCAAGCAATGGCGACTGAACGTTTAAGGAGGAACTCAATTTCCTCTCTGCAGAATGAAAATGGTGATGTTGTCTCCGATCACCAACAGATGGCTGGCATGTTATGGGGCACTTTCAAGGATAGAATGGGTGTCCCTGAGGGGACTGATATGAAGTTTGACCTAGCCTCATTGATTGACAAGGTGGATGATCTAGATAACTTGTCTGCTCCATTTTTTGAGGAGGAAATAAATGAGGTTCTTAAGTCTCTGCCTACTGATAGGGCCCCTAGCCCTGATGGTTTTACCAGTTTGTTTGTCAAACGGTGCTGGCACATCATTAAGGATGATTTTTTGCAGCTATTCTGAGATTTCTATGATGGAAAGGTCACTATTACCAGCATCAATGGGTCTTTAATCACCTTAATTCCAAAGAAACTATCACCTGAGAGTCCTAATGATTTTAGGCCTATTTCCTTGACAAATATTTGTCTGAAGTTTCTGACTAAACTGCTGGCTAATAGATTGCAGAAGGTTATCCTAAAGTGCATTCATAAAAACCAATATGGGTTCCTTAAGTGCAGGTCTATCCAAGATTGTATTGCTTGGACTCTGGATTATATCCATCAGTGTCACAAGTCCAAGAAGCCTATCTTGATTCTTAAGCTGGATTTTGCCAAAGCCTTTGATACTGTTGAGCATGACCTAATACTCAAACTCCTGCATCACAAAGGTTTTGATAACAAGTGGATTGGTTGGATTAGAGAGCTTCTATCCTTTGGTACTTCTTTTGTCATTCTAAATTGTGTGCCTGGAAAACAATTTACCTGCAAAAGGGGAGTAAGGCAGGGTGATCCACTGTCACCCCTCTTGTTTGTTCTCGCAGCCGATCTGCTACAAAGTTTGGTAAACAATATGCTCAGAAATGGAGTGATCTCCCTGCCTATTGAAACTCATGATCCTGATTTCCCTATAGTGCAATATGCTGACAACACTCTCCTCACTGTGCCTGCTGTGGATTCGCAACTATTAGCTCTCAAGGAGATGCTGTAAGATTTCCATGCCTCCACAGGTCTTGGGGTAAACTTCCATAAATCATGCATATTGCCTATTAATGTGGATGAGGCAGAAACTACCAGGTTAGCTTCTGTTTTTGGCTGCCAAGTTGGGGCCCTTCCCGTTACCTACCTGGGGCTCCCTGTGGGAACAACTAAACCCAGAATCCAAGATTTATTTCATGTGGTTGATAGAGTTGAAAGAAGGTTGTCTGCCAGTTCCAGCCTTCTCAATCAGGGTGCTAGGTTGCTATTACTACAATCAGTGATGTCCTCTTTGTCCATCCATTTTATTTGCAGTTTATGTTTGCCAGCTGGTATTATAAAGCAATTAGAAAGGATTATGAGGCAGTGCTTATGGAGAGGAAATTCTGATACTCCTAGGCAATCACTTGTAGCTTGGCCTCTTGTTTGCAGACCCAAAGATAAAGGTGGCATGGGGATAGTAAATCTAACCATCCAAAACAGAGCTCTCCTTTCCAAGCACCTTTCCAAGTTTTATAACAAAGCAAATATCCCTTGGGTTTCTCTCATTTGGAATACCTACTATGATGGTGTTGTTCCTCATGGCACAGTTTTATGTGGTTCTTATTGGTGGAGAGACATACTCAAGCTCAATGAAGTTTTCAAACTTCATTCTGAGGTTACCATCAACATGGGGGACTCTGTTCTTTTTTGGTTTGATGCTTGGGTGTTCCTAGGCTCATCTGTTCCCCTCAGAGAGAGATTTCCTAGGTTGTTCTCTTTTGCCATTGATGACAAGGTGTATGTACGAGAGGTGATAAACACAACTGATATGTCTGAACTATTTCATCTGCCCTTGTCACTAGAAGCACTGGATGAGATGATCACTGTCCAGTCTGGACTCCTTGGCCTTCATGCTGATGAAGGGATTCCTGATTCGTGGTCCTGGACACCTGGCAAAAGTATTTTCTCTGCCAAAAGTTATTATACAGTGATGCATGCTCATATGGCCACTGATACTCCAGCCAAATGGATTTGGGAAAGTAAGGCAACAATGAAGATAAAGGTGTTTGCCTGGTTGATGTTAAATGATAGGCTCAATACCAGAGATATGCTGGTGAGGAGGCACTGGCGATCACCTCAGGATGACAACACATGCCCATTATGCTTTGCCCATGCTCATGAGGATAGAGATCATCTTTTCTTCACATGTCAATTCAGCACAAGAGTATGGAACTACTTGAACATCCAATGGTTAGCTGGTTTAACCCCAACTCAGTGTTTACTTGCTGCAAGGAAGAGCTTTGGGCAACCTTTCTTCAGGAAGGTCGCTTATCTAGCAGCTTGGAATATTTGGCTCATCATAAATGGCAGAATTTTCAGATATGAAAGGCCAACTTTTGCTGCTTGGAAGAGAAACTTCACTCATGATGTTACTCTGCACTCTCATAGATTCAAGCCTAGTCTAAAGCCATTGATGTTAGCTTGGGTCAATTCATTGCCCTAGTTGGTTGTATGTATCCATGTATATATTTCTGTAATTGTGTAAATAGCTCAATAGGTAAGTAGTCCTCTACCTCTATAGTTAGCTTTCTTTTCAGAACCTCTTTGTTTGTTTGGTGGTTGAGTTTTAATAAAGTGTTGTGGGGTTGTTGCCTCACAGTTTCCAGTCAAAAACACGGGATAGATTATACCTGCCTCAAGGAGCTTTAGTATTTCTTTTCTTACCACTTCTTTCATTTTAGGATTTAGCCGTCGTTGATGATCACGAACTAGTTTAGCATCTTCTTCCAAATTTATTTTATGTTGACATAGAGTGGGACTAATGCCAGTAAGATCATCAAGAGTATACCCAATAGCAGCATGGTGCTTCTTCAGAGTTTTCAATAATCTCTCTTCCTCATGCTCTGAAAGGTTAGCACTAATAATAACAGGATATATCTTTTTCTCATCAAGATAAGCATATTTAAGAGTATCAGGCAACGGTTTAAGCTCAAACACGGGATCACCCTTGGGTGGAGGAGGATCCCCTAGGATTTCAACAGGCAAATTGTGTTTCAGAATAGGTTCCTGTTTAAAGAATACTTCATCTATTTCCCTTCTTTCATTCATAAACATATCATTTTCATGGTCTAGCAAATATTTTTCTAAAGGATCACTAGGAGGTACGGCAATAGAAGCAAGACCAATAATTTCATCCTTACTAGGTAATTCTTCGTCACGGTTTTGTCTACTAAATTTCGAGAAATTAAATTCATGAGACATATCATCTAAAACGATAGTAACAACATCCTTTTTGCAATCTATCTTAGCATTAACAGTGTTTAAGAAGGATCTACCAAATATAATGGGACAAAAGCTATCTTGTGGGGAACCAAGAACAAGAAAATCAGCAGGATATTTAGTTTTCCCACACAAGACTTCAACATCTCTAACAATTCCCATTGGTGAAATAGTATCTCTATTGGCAAGTTTAACTGTGACATCAATATCTTCTAACTCAACAGGTGCAATATCATGCATAATTTCTCTATATAGGTCAATAGGTATTGCACTAGCACTGGCACCCATATCACATCAGTCATGATAACAATGATCTCCTATTTTAACAGAAATAACAGGCATGCCTACCACAGGTCTAGGTTTATCTTTAGCACAAGGTTTATGTAACATCCCAAATTTTCAATTTGGAATGTTATACATTAGACCATCATTGCATATCATTATTTACTTGCTTTTGGTTTTGATCCTAGAAATTCTACGCAACTCAAGGACCCACGGAGAGAGTTGGGGATTTCGTTATTTTCATATTTGAGTTTTCTCAAATTTTGAGAATAGGGTCATTTGATTTTAATTATTTTATCATCAATTATTTATATTACAAAAATATGAGAGAGGGAATAAAATTATTTTCCCAAAATAAAGAAATATTGAGGATTTAATAATAAAATCAAATAAGATTTTATTTCGGAGTTTTTCGTTATTTTATTTGAATTTAGGAAAAATGTGCGTTTTTCAAAATTACATTTGGGCCCCAAATAAATGTTCACCTTGTGCGGCTTGATTTTAGAAGCCCGGGAAAATTTATTTCGGGATTTTTGGAGTCCGTTTAGTATTTATTTTATTTGTTTCTCTGCGCGGAATTTAAAAAAAACGCAACCGATCTACGGGCCGTGTCCGACCTGGACACCAGGCCCGTCCGGGCTTTATAAGCCGGGGAGCCCAGCCCGGGGTCTCCCCCAAACCCTAGCGCGCCGCCCCAGCCCCGCCCTAGCGCCGCCGCTGCCGCCGCCGGAGCCCCGCCGCCGCCGCCGGATCTCTCGCCGGAGTTGCCGGGTAGATTTTTTTCATAGACGCCGGTTTTTTTCTGAAAAACCATTCGGTTTTTCTGACGATTTGGTTCGTTTTTTTGCTTAGTTTCGGTTTTTTTAAATAGATCGGTTTTTCCGATTTATTTAAATAGCGAGCGTTCGTTCGTTCGTTCTAGCGAACGTTCGTTGTTTTTTCTTTTTCTCGGATTAAATCCGCGATTTTTCTGATTGCGATTCCTGATCTGATTTTCGTTTTAGTATAACTTTTCGCTCGTTTATCGGAATCAGGTGATTCAAGCGCCTGGAGTTTCGTCTCGAAACCCTCTATCTGTTTAACCAACTTAATTTTTGCCACTGTAAAAATTGCCCTAGATCCAGAATAGTAAACGAAGCCTGTTTCTTTTGCCGTTTGACTTTCGTTGCTTCGTTTGATTTGATTCCTTTTGCAAACCGGAGTTCTTAAGTTCAACCTTCTGGTTAGATCTCTTATTTGAGTTTTACCTGTGCATTAAATGAGTACTTATTGTATGCTTGTTTGTTTGTCTGCGATAGAATACCCGGAGTGTGCCGCCTATTACTTCGAATCTCTAGGTTTCGCGGATCATCAGCAAGGCAAGTAACACTTTGATCATACCTCCTACTACCCAGTTTTATTGCATTAGATCAATCCTCAAACATTGCATGATTAGGATCTAATTAAATTGCGGGATGGGAAGTAGTTGAGGTAGTACCTATTACCTGTTGTATTATCAAACCTTTGGGAGTTACTTCTACGTTTGCCTAGTATGTCATGCTATGCTAGTAGACATGGATTGGGTGAGTGATATCCATGACAGATGTGAGTTTGTTAATTTAATGGTTTATCTAAGGTGGCAACTTAAACACACATCTGGGTGGATTGAGGTACCTGGGTATTCCAGGATTGCCTGTTTTTCTTTATGGACCGCCACCCAGGCCCAAAGGGATCATGAGATTTTTCATACTAGAAACTTCCGTGTGCAGCCACAAGCTATTATGGGCTCTAGCATAGTTGATTAAGTCGTGCGAACTCTTACAGGGTAGACTAGCAGATGTAGGGGAAAGTAGGTGTAACGGTCTATCCATCGTAAGGTGCTAGCGCTTCTAAAAGACTGTGTCTCGGTCATCCATCTTCTCAACACCATGTAGTGCGAGAAACCAAACGGAGGCGATCGAGTCTTGTGGGGAAAAGTGCGCAAACCTCTGCAGAGTGTATAAACTAATCATGGTTAGGCGTGTCCCCGATTATGGATATCTTGAGTATCTAGTACTTGGATTATCATGTGAATCTCAACATGTTACTCTAAAATTTAATTTTGTTGGGTTTTTTAATGATGATGCTTAATTGGGATTGAGAATGCTGTCAACCATTCTCAATGTTTAACAACTACCATGATAGTTAAATAAAATTTATTCCTTGGCAGTAGGGAAAAATTGGCTTTACGCAAAACTGTAACCATAGAGCTTTCCACCAGCCAAATATGCATGTAGTATAGCTGTTTCATTCCATTACTCTCTATGTGTTACTTTGCCAGCATATTCCATGTGCTGACCCGTTTTCGGGCTGCAACGTTAATGTTGCAGACTTTTCAGACGACGATTAAGGAGTTTTAGGGTCGTGGTTCTATACTCAGTGATGCCATTGGAGTTGATGGACTCACTTATCTTCCAAGCCTTCCGATGTTATCGTTATTAGATGGCCTTAAGCCATATTTATTGTAATAAGTTCTCTATTGAGACACTCGATGTAGTAAGTGTGTGATTGCTACTCTGTTATAAATCCTTCAAGTACTGTGTGGTGTCAGCATTACTGATCCAGGGATGACACCTGAGCACAGAGATCAGACTGTTTGAGGTATGGTCGCTACAAAGATGGTATCAGAGCACACGCTGACTGTAGGACACGACCACTAAGCTAAAGACCTAGAACACTATTCACTCTCTTCTCTTCTGACCGTTCATCTTTTCTACTCTTTAGGATGGCGGATGCAAGGAACAAGTTCACGCAACCGGATGAAGATACACCCTTTGGACGCCACTTGAAGGAAGTCACTAGATACCTGAACATAGGAGTACCAAGCTTCACCAGAACCTACAACGCCACTTTACCTGAAGAAGAGCGCTGGATGATTCAAGTTCAAGTTCCAGGAAGGACGTTCATGCCAGTCACTGAGCCCATAGAGTTTTCTTTTGATGCACCAACTTGGAGTCTAGGAAAGAGCATGGCAGCTCACATCGCCATGGGACGCATTGGAGAAGTCTACCGCAATGATCTCAAGGATACTATCTACCAGATTTGTGGGCGCCGAGATGAGCACTGGGAGATGATCGGCACCAGAAAGGATAGATCAATTGCAGCTTTTATCCAGGAATTAAACCAGCACATTCGACGATAGGAGAACCAGATGTGCGCCGACATGATAGACCTGAAGAAGGCTAGGACAAGAATCAAAGAACTGGAGGAAGAACTCAAGGCTACACGTGAAGATTACGAAGAGGAAATTGAAGTATTGGTGGAGAAGAATGACGATCTGATCAAGAAGATTGGAATATTTATGGGAGGCCCTACACCAGTAGATCAAGACGAAGAACCCAAGGAGATTCGCCCGGAAGACTACATCATCATCGACGACACCGACTCGGACCCAGATGATAGCGATGATGACTATGTTGATGAAGCCGGCGCAGATATAATGGAGTCTGCAACTGAAGAATATTTCTAGTAGACCACCTCATCAGTAGTAGTAGTCCACCATGTAAATACAGTAGTCCGAGCACTTTTGCGATAGTTAGATCGATTGTATGCCCTTGTTTGATTGAATGAAGTGAATTGTTTGCTTTTGCCTCATGTGCATATGGGTAGTGTTTTCTCTTTAGACCCCCTCTATTCTTAAATCTCATCTTTTCTAAACCCTCAGATGCCTCCGAGACATGACCCCGGATTTACCTTTCCATCGGAGCTCACCCAGTTGATCCAGCAGCAGAACACATTGATGCAGTTGCTAGTCCAGAATCAGAATCAGGGGAACAACAACAACCCACCACCACCACCACCTGTTGATCACTTAGCCCGTTTTCTTAGGCTGAATCCGCCGGTGTTTTCCAGTAGCACCGAGCCGATAGTAGCAGATGATTGGCTCCGCAAGACAGCTAGAGAGTTGACCACAGCAGGATGCACAGATGCGGAGAAGGTGAAGTTTGCCGCACATCAGCTTGAAGGACCCGCAACATCATGGTGGGAGAATTTCACAGCCACCTTCCCTGTCGACACTGTCACATGGGACCAGTTTCAGCAGGCTTTTCGAACTGCCCATGTTTCAGCAGGAGCTATGGCCATGAAGAAGCGTGAGTTTCACAACTTGCGCCAAGGAGGACGTACAGTTGGCCAGTATGTGGAGGACTTTAGTAAATTAACACGTTATGCCCCAGATGACGTTGCTACGGATGCAGCTAAGCAGGAGAAGTTTCTGGAAGGACTGAATGATGAGTTAAGCATGCAGTTGATGGTAGCAACCTTCAACAACTACCAGGAGTTGGTAGATCGTGCTCTTATGATTGAAGGGAAGCAGCAGCAAATTGAGAACCGCAAGAGGAAGTATGGACAAGGGAAGTACAATTCAGGAGCTCAGCAGAAGCCACGTTTTACCCCTAGATCGGGAGGACATTTTCAGCATACCCATGGAGGAGGTAGCTCGCACAATCACAACGGCACCAAGAATGGTAATGGCAATGGAGGAAGCAACGGCCAGAACCGTACCAACCCATCAACCCCAGCCAAGAAAGACCTGAACCAAGTCACTTGCTTTAAGTGTCAGAAGACCGGACATTATGCCAATGAATGTCCTGAAGGCCAGAATGGCAATGGAAGCTCTGGGAAGAAGCCGAACCCTTTCAACAGGGGACAGGTGAACCACGTTAACATGGAGGAGGTTGAAGAGCAGCCGGATGCAGTAATCGGTAAGTTTTTGGTTAAGTTATTTACTGCACTCATTCTTTTTGATACTGGTGCATCGCATTCATACATATCAAGGGGATTTTTGGATAAGTATAACTTGCCCACTAAGGTTCTTAGAACACCTATGCTAGTAAGCTCACCGGGAGCAGAGTATATGGCCAGTCAAGGATGTTTCCAAGTGCCATTAAGTATAGGTAGGCATGTGTTCCCCTCGGATTTAATCATTTTGGAATCACAAGGATTGGATGTAATTCTGGGTATGGATTGGCTGTCGATGTATGGGGGAAACATCGATTGCGCCAGTAAGACAATTTTGCTTACCACCCCAGAAGGGAGAAGGATCAAGTATGTATCCCGACATGTGCCAAAAGGGACTCAAGTAAATTGTTTAATAGGAGTTGTGCAGGAGGAAGTACCAGTGGTAAGGGATTTCCCTGACGTATTTCCCGAAGAGTTGCCAGGCATGCCACCGAATAGAGATATTGAGTTTTTGATTGATCTATTGCCAGGCACAGGGCCAATATCAAAGATACCATATAGGATGCCTGCAAAGGATTTGGTGGAGATTAAGAAGCAGATTAAGGAGTTACTGGATAAAGGTTATATTTGCCCAAGTTCGTCGCCTTGGGGATCACCAGTACTTCTAGTGGAGAAAAAGGATGGATCGTTAAGGATGGTTGTTGATTATCGTGGGTTGAATGAAGTAACGATCAAGAACAAGTACCCACTACCAATGATCAATGATCTGTTTGATCGATTGCAAGGAGCTAAGGTATTTTCCAAGATCGATCTGTGATCAGGATACCACCAGTTGAAGATTCGAGAACAGGATATACCTAAGATGGCTTTTACCACCAGGTATGGGCTGTACGAGTATACCATTATGTCATTTGGTCTGACTAACGCACCTGCCTATTTTATGAACATGATGAACAAAGTGTTTATGGAATTTTTGGATAAGTTCGTCGTGGTGTTCATTGATGATATCCTGGTTTACTCGAAGAATGAAGAGGAACATAAGGAACATTTGCGATTGGTACTTGAGAAGCTCGGAGAACATCAGTTGTATGCCAAGTTCAGCAAATGTGAGTTTTGGTTGAAGGAAGTCGGATTCCTCGGACACGTTATATCCGGAGAAGGTATATCAGTAGATCCCACTAAAGTTGATACCCTGACCAAGTGGGAGGCACCAACAACAGTTGGAGAGATCCGAAGTTTCCTTGGACTCACAGGATACTACCGAAGATTTATTGAGAATTTCTCCAAGATTGCAAAACCTATGACGGAGTTGTTAAAGAAGGATACAAAGTTCATATGGACTGAGGAGTGTGAGGCTAGTTTCCAGGAGTTGAAGAAACGCTTGGTTACTTCACCAGTGTTGGTTTTGCCAGACCAGACCAAGGATTATAAGGTGTATTGCGACGCTTCACGACGAGGACTTGGAGCAGTGCTTATGCAGGAAGGGAGAGTTGTTTCATATGCCTCACGACAACTGAAACCCCACGAATTGAATCATGCCACGCGTGATTTGGAGTTAGCAGCCGTAGTGCATGCATTGAAAACATGGAGACATTTCCTCATTGGAAATCATTGTGAGGTGTACACGGATCACAAGAGTTTGAAATACATTTTCACGCAGAAGGAGTTAAACCTCAAACAAAGGAGATGGTTGGAGCTCATCAAGGATTATGATATGAGATTGCATTACCATCCCGGAAAGGCTAATGTAGTAGCTGACGCATTGAGCCGTAAGAGCCATGTCAATACACTAATGACGGGAGAAATACCAAAGGAGTTAGCGGAGGATCTTCGTGAGCTATCTTTGGAAATAGTTCCGAGAGGCTATGTAGCAGCATTGGAGATTCAGTCAACTTTGATGGATAAAATCAGAGAAGCTCAGAAGACCGACAAGGAGATTGCCTCTATAAAGGAGAAAATGAGCGAGGGAAAGGCTAAAGGATTTCGTGAGGATGAGCACGACACCCTATGGTTTGAAGACCGTGTTTATGTGCCCAATGACCCGGAGATCAGGAGGTTAATTCTGCAAGAGGCACACGATTCACCATATTCGATTCACCGAGGAAATACCAAGATGTATTTGGATTTGAAGGATATTTTCTGGTGGAACAGAATGAAGAAAGATATTGCGGAGTATGTAGCAGTTTGTGATGTATGTCAGAGAGTAAAGGCAGAGCATCAGAAGCCAGCAGGATTGCTACAACCATTGCCGATACCCGAATGGAAGTGGGATAAGTTAGGCATGGATTTTATCACGGGATTACCTAGAACTCGTTCAAGCTATGACTCGATTTGGGTTGTAGTTGATCGGTTGACGAAAGTAGCTCATTTCATCCCAGTAAAGACCACTTACACCAGTGCTAAGTTGGCAAAGATATACATGACCAGGATTGTATGCTTACATGGAGTTCTGAGGAGTATAGTATCAGATAGAGGAACCCAGTTTACCTCAAAGTTCTGGAATCAGTTGCACGAAACTTTGGGTACCAGGCTAGAGTTCAGCACAGCTTTTCATCCACAGACAGGTGGACAGACCGAGAGAGTCAATCAGATTTTGGAGGACATGCTGAGAGCTTGTGCGCTAGATTATGGATCTAGTTGGGACGACAATTTGCCATATGCAGAATTCTCTTACAACAACAGCTATCAATCCAGTTTGAAGATGGCCCCTTTCGAAGCCTTGTACGGAAGGAGGTGCAGGACCCCGTTGTCTTGGGATGAAGTTGGAGATCGCCAGTTGTTTGGACCTGATTTGATTAAGGAGTCTGAGCAGAAGGTGAAATTGATTCGCGATAGGCTCAAGGTAGCTCAATCCAGGCAGAAGAGCTATGCAGATTCTAAACACAAGGAGACAGTTTACGAAGTCGGAGACAGAGTTTATCTTCGAGTATCCCCACTTCGGGGAATAAAGCGCTTTGGTGTTAAGGGAAAGTTAGCGCCACGATTTGTAGGACCATACCGAGTATTGGAACGTATGGGAGAAGTGGCCTACAAGTTGGAATTGCCCGAAGGATTGTCAGGAGTTCATGATGTGTTCCACGTTTCTCAGTTGAAGAAGTGCCACGCGGAGATGGCTGACATACCGCTGAGAGATACGGTACCACTGGAAGCAATTCAGTTGGACAGTGATTTGACCTATGAGGAGAAACCAGTTAAGATTCTCGAGTTTGCTAGCCGAGTCACCCGCAGCAAGGTTATCAAGTTTTGTAAGGTTCAGTGGAGCCACCACACGGAGGATGAAGCCACCTGGGAGCAAGAGGAAGATTTGCTCAAGGACCACCCTCACCTATTTTCTAGCCAACCGGAATCTCGAGGGCGAGATTCATCTTAAGGGGGGTAGGTTTGTAACATCCCAAATTTTCAATTTGGAATGTTATACATTAGACCATCATTGCATATCATTATTTATTTGCCTTTGGTTTTGATCCTAGAAATTCTATGCAACTCAAGGACCCATGGAGAGAGTTGGGGATTTCGTTATTTTCATATTTGAGTTTTCTCAAATTTTGAGAATAGGATCATTTGATTTTAATTATTTTATCATCGATTATTTCTATTACAAAAATATGAGAGAGGGAATAAATTGACTTTCCCAAAATAAAGAAATATTGAGGATTTAATAATAAAATCAAATAATATTTTCAGAGTTTTTCGTTATTTTATTTGAATTTAGGAAAAATGTGCGTTTTTCAAAATTGCATTTAGGCCCCAAATAAATGTTCACCTTGTGCGGCTTGATTTTAGAAGCCCGGGAAAATTTATTTCGGGATTTTTGGAGTCCGTTTAGTATTTCTTTTATTTGTTTTTCTGTGCGGAATTTAAAAAACGCAACCGACCTACGGGCCGTGTCCGACCTGGACACCAGGCCCGTCCGGGCTTTATAAGCCGCGGAGCCCAGCCCGGGGTCTCCCCCAAACCCTAGCGCGCCGCCCCAGCCCCGCCCTAGCGCCGCCGCCGCCGTCGGATCTCTCGCCGGAGTTACCGGGTAGATTTTTTTTATAGATCTCTCGCCGACCTTCTGGTTAGATCTCTTATTTGAGTTTTACCTGTGCATTAGATGAGTACTTATTGTATGCTTGTTTGTTTGTCTGTGATAGAATACCCGGAGTGCGCCCCCTATTACTTCGAATCTTTAAGTTTCGTGGATCATCAGCAAGGCAAGTAACACTTTGATCATACCTCCTACTACCCAGTTTTGTTGCATTAGATCAATCCTCAAACATTGCATGATTAGGATCTAATTAAATTGTGGGATGGGAAGTAGTTGAGGTAGTACCTATTACCTGTTGTATTATCAAACCTTTGGGAGTTACTTCTACGTTTGCCTATTATGCCATGCTATGCTAGTAGACGTGGATTGGGTGAGTGATATCCATGACAGATGTGAGTTTGTTAATTTAATGGTTTATCTAAGGTGGCAACTTAAACACACATCTGGGTGGATTGAGGTACCTGGGTATTCCAGGATTGCCTGTTTTTCTTTATGGACCGCCACCCAGGCCCAAAGGGATCATGAGATTTTTCATACTAGAAACTTCCGTGTGCAGCCACAAGCTATTATGGGCTCTAGCATAGTTGATTAAGTCGTGCGAACTCTTACAGGGTAGACTAGCAGATGTAGGAGAAAGTAGGTGTAACGGTCTATCCATCGTAAGGTGCTAGCGCTTCTGAAAGACTGTGTCTCGGTCATCCGTCTTCTCAAACACCATGTAGTGCGAGAAACCAAACGGAGGCGATCGAGTCTTGTGGGGAAAAGTGCGCAAACCTCTGCAGAGTGTATAAACTAATCATGGTTAGGCATGTCCCCGATTATGGACATCTTGAGTATCTAGTACTTGGATTATCATGTGAATCTCAACATGTTACTCTAAAATTTAATTTTGTTGGGTTTTTTTAATGATGATGCTTAATTGGGATTGAGAATGTTGTCAACCATTCTCAATGTTTAACAACTACCATGATAGTTAAATAAAATTTATTCCTTTGCAGTAGGGAAAAATTGGCTTTACGCAAAACTGTAACCATAGAGCTTTCCACCAGCCAAATATGCATATAGTATAGTTGTTTCATTCCATTACTCTCTATGTGTTACTTTGCCAGCATATTCCATGTGCTGACCCATTTTCGGGCTGCAACATTAATGTTGCAGACTTTTCAGACGATGATTAAGGAGTTTTAGGGTCGTGGTTCTATACTCAGTGATGCCATTGGAGTTGATGGACTCACTTATCTTCCAAGCCTTCCGTTGTTATCGTTATTAGATGGCCTTAAGCCATATTTATTGTAATAAGTTCTCTATTGAGACACTGGATGTAATAAGTGTGTGATTGCTACTCTGTTATAAATCCTTCAAGTACTGTGTGGTGTCAGCATTACTGATCCAGGGATGACACCTGAGCACAGAGATCAGACTGTTTGAGGTCTGGTCGCTACAGTTTAGCAATTCTAGCAGTTTCATCACAGAAATAAATAACATGCCCATCAATATTATCCGCCAAAAGATCTTTAACAATATCAGGTTCAACTTTAACTTGCTCAAGAGGTGTATAAGTTTTAATATTGCTTTTACGGACCACGGTTGAAGCTTTAGCATGATCCTTTATCCTAACAGGGAAAGGTGGTTTCTCAACATAAGAAGTAGGAACAATAGGATCATTATAAGTGATAGTCTTTTCTTCAACTTTAATAGGTGCAGCTACTTTTACTTATATGGGAGGATGATATTTAAACCACTTCTCCTTGGGGAGATCAACATAAGTAGCAAAAGATTCACAGAAAGAAGCTACTGTCTCAGAGTCAAGTCCATATTTAGTGTTAAATTTACGGAAAACATCGGTATCCATAAAACATTTAACACAATCAAACTTAGGTGTCATACCTGACTCCTTACCTTCGTCGAGGTCCCAATCTTCAGAGTTGCATTTAATTCTTTCCAATAAATCCCATTTGAATTCAATGGTCTTGATCATAAAAGAGCCAGCACAAGAAGTATCGAGCATGGTGCGATTTTTATCAGAAAGTCGAGCATATAAATTTTGAATAATCATCTCTCTTGAGAGCTCATGATTGGGGCATGAATATAACATTGATTTAAGCCTCCCCCAAGCTTGAGCGATGCTTTCTCCTTCGCGAGGCCAAAAATTATATATATAATTACGATCACGATGAACAAGATGCATAGGATAAAACTTCTGTTGAAATTCGAATTTCAATCGTTTGTAGTTCCATGACCCCGTATCATCACATAGCCTATACCATGTCAATGCATCTTCCTTCAAAGATAAAGGGAAGACCTTCTTCTTAACAACATCTCCGGGTACACCTGCAAGCTTAAATAATCCACAAACTTCATCAACATATATTAGGTGCTCATCAGGATGCATTGTTCCATCTCCTGCAAAAGGATTATCTAGCAGTTTTTCTAACATACCCGAAGGAATTTCAAAGCAGACATTTCCATTTTCATTTTTATTTTTCAGTAGGTTCAGTAGGTTGAGGAGCAACTCTTTGCTCTACTGGTCGGGGTGAAGATACCCCGAGCAAGCCCCTCGGAGGATTACTTTCCATAGTAACAAATAACAGTAAATTTCAGCACACTATATAAATTTTCCTTACCAAATTCCACCTACCAAAGGTGCTTCACTCCCCGGCAACGGTGCTAGAAAAGAGTCTTGATGACCCACAAGTATAGGGGATCTATCATAGTCCTTTCGATAAGTAAGAGTGTCGAACCCAGCAAGGAGCAGAAGGAAATGATAAGCGGTTTCCAGCAAGGTATTCTCTGCAAGTACTGAAATAAGTGGTAACAGATAGTTTTGTGATAGGATAATTTGTAACGAGCAACAAGTAACAAAAGTAAATAAAGTGCAGCAAGGTGGCCCAATCCTTTTGTAGCAAAGGATAAGCCTGCACAAACTCTTATATAGAGAAAAGTGCTCCCGAGGACACATGGGAATATCGTCAAGCTAGTTTTGATCATGTTCATATGATTCGCGTTCGGTACTTTAATAATTTGGTATGTGGGTGGACCGATGATTGGGTATTGTCCTTGCGTGAACAAGCATCCCACTTATTATTAACCTCTATTGCAAGCATCCGCAACTACAACAAAATTATTAAGGTAAACCTAACCATAGCATGAAACATATGGATCCAAATCAGCCCCTTACGAAGCAACACATAAACTAGGGTTTAAGCTTATGTCACTCTAGCAACCCATCATCTACTTATTACTTCCCAATGCCTTTCTCTAGGCCCAAATAATGGTGAAGTGTTATGTAGTCGACGTTCACATAACACCACTAGAGGATAGACAACATACATCTCATCAAAATATCGAACGAAGACCAAATTCACATGACTACTAATAGCAAGACTTCTCCCATGTCCTCAGGAACAAACGTAACTACTCGCAAAGCATATTCATGTTCATAATCAGAGGGGTATTAATATGCATATAGGATCTGAACATATGATCTTCCACTAAATAAACCAACTAGCATCAACTACAAGGAGTAATTAACACTACTAGCAACCCACAGGTACCAATCCCGGACTTGGAGACAAGAATTGGATACAAGAGATGAACTAGGGTTTTGAGAGGAGATGGTGCTGGTGAAGATGTTGATGGAGATTGCTCTCTCCTGATGAGAGGAGCATTGGTGATGATGATGGCGATGATTTCCCCCTCCCGGAGGAAAGTTTCCCCGGCAGAACAGCTCCGCCAGAACCCTAGATTGGTTCCGCCAAGGTTCCGCCTCGTGGCGGCGGAGTTTCGTCCGAGGAGATGGCTTATGATTTTTTTCCCATCGAAAGACTTCATATAGCAGAAGATGGTCATCGGAGGGCCACCAGGGGGCCCACGAGGTAGGGGGCGCGCCCAGGGGGTAGGGCACGCGCCCCACCCTCGTGGGCAGGGTGTGGGCCCCCTGGTGAACTTCTTGCACTCAATATTTATTATATATTCTGAAATTGACTTCCGTGAAGTTTTAGGACTTTTGGAGCTGTGCAAAATAGGTCTCTAATATTTGCTCCTTTTCCAGCTCAGAATCCCAGCTGCCGGCATTCTCCCTCTTTATGTAAACCTTGTAAAATAAGAGAGAATAGGCATAAGTATTGTGACATAATGTGTAATAATAGCCCATAATGCAATAAATATTGATATAAAAGCATGATGCAAAATGGACGTATCAAGGATTGACCATCGGGCGTCTTTGCATTCCTCGGAATCGTCATCTTGGGAATGAGATGTTGATGCAAGACTACTTCGCAGAGAATCCTACGTATCCACCGCACCTCTTCTGGAGAAGGTACCGAATGTGTCGATCCCTCTTTTTGAAAATTGTTCAAGCTTGCGAGGCAAATTGCCGGTATTTCACTCAAAGAAGAAATGTTGTGGGCTTAAAGGGATTTAGTGCATATCAAAAATTCTCCGCAGCTATGCGGGTGATTGCATATGGCGTCCCGGCTGACTATGCCGATGTGTACCTTCGCATTGGTGAAGATACTACAATTGAGTCTGTGCGTAGATTTGCAAAAGTGATCATCCGTGTCTTTGGTCCTGAGTATCTTCGGGCACCCAACGAAGATGACACAAAGAAATTGATGGCATCTAATGAGAGAAGAGGTTGGCCCGGCATGCTAGGTAGCATTGATTGTATGCATTGGACTTGGAAAATTTGCCCCAAGGCATGGCAAGGAATGTATAGTGGAAAGTCTCGTGATGCAACAATTGTTCTAGAGGCCGTAGCATCCGAGAATTTATGGATTTGGCATTGATTTTTTGGTATGCCGGGCACTCTCAATGATATCAATATGTTGTGACGGTCTCATTTGTTTGCTAGGCTTGCTAGTGGTGATGCTCCTGCTTGCAACTACACTATCAATGGGCATGAATACACAAAGGGATACTATCTTGCAGATGGTATATACCCTCCTTGATGCACATTTGTCAAGAGCATCAAAGAACCCAAAACTAAAAAACAATGTGAATTTGCAAGGGTGCAAGAGGCAGCCTGAAAAGACATTGAAAGAGCATTCGGTGTTTTGCAATCTAGGTTTGTCATTGTCCGTGGTCCTGCTCATTTTTGGGATGAGAAAACCTTGAAATATATCATGGCATGTTGTGTTATCCTGCACAATATGATTCTTGAAGATGAGAGAGGAATGAACTTGGAATTCTTCTATGACAATGTGGGTAGCCGTGTCAAACCAGCTAGAGACCCTAACCGCATTAGAGTTTTTCTTCAGACATACAAGGAGATTAAAAATGCAAACACACACTTTCAACTTCAGCAGGATCTCATTGAGCACCATTGGCAAAAGGCTAGACAGTGACTAATTTTTGTATTCATTTGTATTTGTATTCATGACAAGTTTTGTATTGCATTATTTAAGTTTGCTACGGTGATTTGAATAATTATTTGTAATGTGGATGATTATTGTATTATGTTTGATTTGAATAATTTAGTTTTATTTACGTTTGTTTTAATATGTTGGATTTGATATTTGCGGGCTGATGAGATGCGGGATGTAGCAGCGCAAAGAGCAGATCCCGCAAAGTCGACCCGTAAAAATCATATTCCGTGAATATACTTTTATGCAGGTCCGTTTGAGGGGTCTGCATCTGTGATCGTCCGTGCCAGCCCGCAAAGACCATTTTGCGCGAACTGCAAATGCGTTTTGCGGGTCGGCGGGATGCGGGGTCTACTAGAGTTGCTCTAACTATCTGCTTTCAATACTTCACACAAATAGATAAAAAAATTATACGTTTCTTATCAGAAAATGAAATATTACGCCACCGTATGTGTGGAGTGTGTTGTAGTGCTCCACAGAATATTTCTCATGACCCTTGAAAATTTTTAAGGATAGAGAGAATCACCCAAAACAATTTCCATGAAATTCCTTTTGTTGTGGTGGCAAATATAATGCTTAGAGCATCTCCAATAGATGATGTATATTTTGGTGATCCAAACCGGTGATGTAAAAATTTACATCACCAAAAAATGTTTTTTACATCTCGAAAAAGGCTTAACTCCAATAGATGGTCCAAAACGGAGATGTAAAAGAGCAACTCCAACAGATGGTCCAAAACGAAGATGTAAAATTCTGAAAATGACCAACTACTACTTCATCTCAACATAGTTTAAACATCAAATTCAAACATAGTTAAAACATAGATGACATAAATTTAAACTAGCAGAACTACTCGTTGTTCGAGGGCATCCAGTACGACTCTTCGGAGTCATCCGAGAGCCCCCAGAACTCCTCGTCCTCCGACGATGATGGAGGATGGGGATCACCGTCGAGGGGCCGGCCTCGTCCTCCTTCTTCACCTCCTCCTCCTCCTCCTCCTCCTCCTCCTCCTCCTTCTTTGTCTTCTCCTTGATATCACGCTTCCAGTAGAACTCATGTTCGGCCTGGGCATACTCGGGATGCTCCCACGCAAACCGAGCCATCGCCGCCTTGTCGCTCTCACAGGGAGTGACGACAACCGCCAGTCTCTTCTTCTTCTTCTTCGGCATCTCCTCCATACGAATGCCCTGCAGCATGAGCCACTCTGCCACCACCTAGGTCTCGATTGCCGGGAATTTGAGGTCCGTCTTCGGCCGTCCGACACACCACACCGCCACGTCGTAGGCACGCGCAACCTCGTCGACGGTGGGATACGTGCCGAGCCACCAACGCCGTGCGGCGTCAGAGAACTCCACTCCGGAGTTCCCAGAGGGCTTCACCCTCACGCCGAAGAAACCCGACTTGCCCTTCGGCGTCTTCTTCGACGCCATCGGGTGGCGTCGTCGGCTGGAGTGAGTCAGGGCGGCGGCAGATGGAGAGAGGTCGGGGCGGCGGCCGGGCGGGGAGCGGGCGGTGGCGTGCGGTGTGGGGCGGAGGCGGACGGAGCGGGGCGGCAGCGTGCAGTGCTGGCAAAGGCGGGCGGCGGCGGTGAGCAGTGCGGACGGGGGCAGGCAGAGGCCGGAGGCGGGCAGGGGCGGGTCTAAGGCAGACGGGTCCGGGGCGGGGCGGAGGCGGACGGGGCCAGGGCGGCGCGGTGCGGCGACGGCCCGATCCACTCGTACGACGGCGGGCGGTGGTCCAGGCAGGGTGGAATCGGCGGCGGTGGTAGGGACGGGGTCGGATCTACGGCGGGGCGGCGTCGAGGAGCTGCGGCGGGGCGGCAGCGGGCGGGGGGGAGGAAGAAGGGGGGAAATAAACTGAAGGGCGGTTGGGCGTTGGTGCGCGGCCACGGTTTTTACATCTCCTGTCTCTAGAAATGTAAATTTGCACCGCGAGGTGTTGTATTTTATGTCTCGTGGAGGCGGAAATGTAAAAATATTTACATATGGACCATCTGATGGAGAGATATTTTTTGCCTTAGAAGATTCAAAAGTTGGTTATTTTTATATATGGACCGTCTATTGGAGATGCTCTTAGTCCTGAAAATATTACACTGGAAAATATTATTTTGTGTATAGTCGAACACTTAAATAACCGATTGAGGGAATTTGAGAGGATGGAGAAGATGAGGGCACAATAGGAAAATGGATGGAGAGAGAGAGAAAGAAGAGTGTTGGAGATGAGAGACAGAGTGAGAAAGAGGGTCTTTACATCAAAAAAGGTCGACAATGATGCATAAACATAATTAGTATGAGGGTAAAGTATATATTATACACAATTGATGTTAAACTATTGTTATATACAAAAAAAACCGTAGCAACGCACGGGCGTTCTACTAGTACACCTATTGCATGCATTCTTCAGTGGAACTCTTAGAATGTACTCGAGCTTCCTTCGAGCGTACTCAAAAAAATTTGTCCAAATTAATCTAGGTTTAAGGCTTTCAATGGAAACTAGTTATTTTCTTGTATAGAAAATTATTTCGCCTCATATATAAAGATATTTTATGCCTGATTGAAGAACAACACACCATGAAGCAAATTAATATACTACTTTTTCATCTATCTATCTCGTGGGACGGCAGTGTACCTCAAGGCTTAAATGACTGTTAGGCTGACCTAGGGCATCCCATAGCCGATGTACTCCCTAACAGGGGTTTTCCTAGGCGTGTGGAGTTTTGGATCTCTAAGTGACCTTGCCAACTACATGTCTTGTGCATTGCACTGCCAATGAGGCTCCTCTCACAAGTCTTGCATACCGCACTCAACATCAGTGACACATGGTGACGTGTTCATGTACGAATAGTACGACTTAGTCATAGCTAGAATAACAACTGGCTTGAAATAGCAAAACACTATTGTGAAACTGGAATTCATATCTTGCATTCATGTGAATTGTGTCCTTTTACTGCCATGTAAAGTTTCACTCACAAAGAAGAACCACAATCAAAATAAAAGGCAAAAGTAAAAAAGTATTAAAATGTAAGGTGTACAATATAGTTTTGCGTTTGGTTGAATTCATTTTCCCCTCTCAAATTCTCTACAAGCACACACCACTCATTTCATCATCATCTTGTTTGTTGTGCTCTTGATGGCCTTGGTGACATCACTATGGATGTGCTCCTGGAGCTTGGCGGGGCCGTAGGTGCGCATGACCATCCACAACTTGAGCCCGCGGAAGCGGAGACCCACGCCGACCTGCATGTCCTTGAAATCGGTGACCTCAGCGGAGTCAATGGCATCATTCTTTAGGTACTCTGGGTTGGTCTTCATGGAGTCACTTAGAGCATCTCCAACAAGCGTCGGTCGCGCCGCGCGCAAAAAACAGATATGCCGCGCATGCATCGGCTGGTTTGGCGCGGCGCGCAGCGCTGGCTCCAGCGGCCGCGCTAAAATGCAGCGCGCGCGCGTCGCTCCAGCAGCGCGCCAAAATGCAGAGCGCGACTCGCCGGTGCATTGCATATGGCATTTTTCAACACAAAATGATGAACATTTTCAACACAATAAAAATTTCACACAAACAAGTTGATGAAGTTCATGCCCACAAGTTTAAAATCATGCCCACAAGTTCATCCAACCAAGTTCAAAATGCAAATCAAGTTCAATACACAAAGGAAATACACATCATTCCTCGTCCTCGTCCTCGTCCTCATCTTCGGAAGACGATTCTTCCGCCTCCGAAGATGAATCTTCCTCCCTCTCCTCATCGCGCACCGCATCACGTGAAGCTCCGATGGTGTTGGCAAGATCTTCAACGGCATCTTCATGGGAATGTGTGCGAGGAGGCTCATCGAAAGACATTCCGCCCATGGCGGCCGGAGGTGCACCCATGCCTCCCATGAGAGAAGCAAAACTCATGCCTTCCATCGTGGCCATAGCGTCGGGGGGTGCTCCAAAGCCAGCCATGCCTCCCATTGCACCTAAACCGCCCACGGTACCTCCGAAACCGCCCATGGCGCCGAGGCCACCGCTACCCATGGCGCCGAGGCCACCGCCACCCATGGCGCCGATGCCACCGCCACCCATTGTGCCGAGGCCACCGCCACCCATTGCACGAACCATGGCTCTTTTTTGGATCAAGACTTCTTATTGGGCAAGATTGACATACTCCTTTTGCGCCGCATTGAGTTTAGTTGTGTCCAAGAAGAACAAGTGCTTCTCCCATTCCAACAATCTAGTTCGCTCCTCATTGCTCACCTTCCTCTCCTCCAAAGCCACCTTCCTCTCCTCGGTCGCCACCCTTCTCTCCTCGGCCACCAACCTTCTCTCCTCGGCCGCGGCATCATGGGTCCTTGCCATTTTCCTCACCTCGTTGGCTTCTTTTCTTGCCTTCACAATAGTTTCCATAGCATTTTTGAGCTCATCATCTCCTTTCCTCTTCTTTTTTTCGGTTTTGTCTTTCTTGCACCCATCCGGACGCTTTGGCTTCGAGTATGAAACCGAGTTGGGTATGGGGCTTCTCTTGCCGTCATCACTTGATGCATCATCCTCATCATCATCATCATCATCCAACTTAATTGTTCGCTTCCGTTTGTCGCTCAAATGCAAATCATCCAAATCTTCACGCTTCTTCCATTTCTCATCATCCTTCAACACATCATAGCAATGAGGCAAAGTAAATACCCTTCCTTTCTTGATCTTCCCCTTCTTGGTTTTCCTCCTCTTCTTTGAACAAGTTTTGCGCAATGTTGTACTACATGAAAACAAAGCAAGTTAGCACCAACAACAAGCAAAACAAAGCAAGTTTAGCACCAACATGTAAGATGAAATGGCACTTACTCTATCATCCTCATTTGTGCCACTTGGGTTCAACTTGTCAACCACCTTTTGACAGGTCGCCCACCTTTGACAATCCGAGTTGATTGTCGACCATCGGGACCTAAGTGATCGGTTGGAGTGGTCAATTCCACTCACGTTGTGAGCATCAAAGTGTTCCTTCATCCGGTTCCAATAAGCATCTCTACTTTGATCACCTCCAACGGATGGATCCCTCGACACTTGCAACCAAGTATTGCATAGTAAGATGTTATCGGTGTTGGTGTAATTGCCCGCTCTTCCTTTCGGTGCGTCGACAATGCCCTCACCCTCCTCGTCCACCTCGAACTCATGGTCTTCAAAATGCATGTCATTGGTTTGAGACCAATGCGAATTGTTGGAGCCAACACCCATCGTTGACATGTATGCATCATCATTGAGACTACAAATTTTTTGCACAATGCAAATAAGCTATCTATATGTGACGAATGCATTCAAAAAATAACAAAAAAATGAAAAGTTAGAATTTTTTTACCTTGGAGGCATTTCGTCGAACATGTTGTGCGCGCCGGCCGCCGGCTCAACGAGTGAGCTTGCCGGCGCTTCGGCAGCCGCCGCGCCCGTCGCACGCCCCGCAAGCTTCTTCCTCTTCGCCTTGGAGGTGCCGGAGCCGTCCGCCGCTTTGTTTTTCTTCGCCGATGTCTTGTCCTTCTTTGGCCGCGCCGCATTGGGGAGCTTTGAGGAGGAGGGGGCGGCGGCTCGGGCCAGCGTCGGCGCGACGCCACCCATCGCTGAGGTCATCCGCGGCGGCATGAAGAGGCCGCGCGCGAGGCCGCTCGTCGGAGGAGCTCCGGCGGAGGCGAGGCCAACGCCATCCGGGCTAGGGTTTGTGGCGGCGGCGGCGGGGTGGGGGGGTCGCGGCTATAGGACGGGGTGAGCGGGGTGCCGGCGCGTGCGTCCATGGGTGCGGGTCGCCGGCGCCGACACGCGCGGGGCTTTGGAGGGGAAGAAGAAGAGCGCAGCGCGAGCGTCGTGTGTGCCGCACGCGGAGGCGGGCGCCGCAAATACACCGTGCGAGGTACCGCTTCCTAGCGCGTGCCCAACTGCTTATACCGCGCGCGCGGTTATTGCGCGCCCGCTGGAGCCATCCGTCGGGTTGCGCGCGCGCTAAAACGGGGGATTTTGCGGCACGGCGCCTGTTTAGCGCGTCTGTTGGAGATGTTCTTAGGCGGCAAGCGTCGCGGACGTAGAGGCGGGTGCAATCAAGGCAGGTAAGAAGCCACTTGTGTGGACTGACGCTAATGGAGTCCACACGCTCGACGCCGTCGAGGTGGTGGCGGAACTCTGGGCATACGCGGGCACTACCGGCGTAGGTGGCGTCGACATGGACCCACGCGCTGAACAATGCGGCCACTTTGGCGATAGCGCTCACCGGGTCGACAGCGTTGGTGGACGTGGTGCCCACCGTGGTACAGACATATGTTGGCACAAGACCAGCATCGGCGTCAGCTTGCATTGCCTCGAACAGCCTGGCTGGGTCAAGCTCATAGTGGTTCTCCAACATGGTAGGGATGGAGCGGATGTTTGGCGGGGTCAAACCCGGCGAGGCGACAAACCTTGAAGAAGGTGGAGTGGGTCTAGTCGGTGGCTTAGACTGTCAGACGTGGCAAGCCGGAGACGCCGACGGAACCACTCCGATGTAGAGCGGCATCACGGGCGGCAACAAAGGTGACTAGCATAGCTTCGCTGGTGGTGCCGACTGCCGAGGATGACACCACCCCCGGTGCCACGGCTTCCAGTGCTGGTGTGGTTTATGAATGTAGCCGACAGGCGAAGAAGCTGCGCGAGCCAGTCAAGCGCGAGAACCTCCATCTCGGTTGCCATGGGAACGGCTTGCCACGTGAAGCCGACAGTGTTCATGGCAGAGGCAATGAGATCACCGGCGATGGCGGCGGCACTGTTGGTGGCGGGGAAGAACGCGAAGAAGTTTGGGCTGGCCCAATGCGTCATACCAGGAACTACAGAGGCCTTCAGCTCCTTCATGGTGATATCGAACGGCATAGGATAGGTGGGAGGAGACGGCATAAGTTCCTCCTGCGACAACAAACACGATTCAAATTATCAATGAAATTTGACAAAATATCAGTGGGTTTTTGTAATCGCAAAATTCCTGACCAAACCAAACCCAAACTAATTTTAAATCAAAATTTTAAAAGGACACAAATATCATAGTAAGTTAATTTTGACAGAAGAGCGACGTGCATGCCAAAGCGTCCGTTCCGCTGGAAAAAAATTGTTACCGAAAGTTTAAACCTTGCCTGCAGGTAGCCCGGCTTGACGCCCGGGAGGACCGGCATGGACTCAACGTTGGCGTAGTAGTCGGAGATGAAGTCGACGGCCTTGTGGGGGTAGGCGCGGACATCCACGGGATCGAGTGGCTGAAACGCTGGCTTGTCGCCGCGGAGGGCCAACGCGGAGACGGCGGCGATGTCCACGGAGCTGCCCATTTTCAGGCCGACCGATGAGAGAAAAGAAAGGGAGCTACGTACTAGGTGCGTGCTTAGTCGGTTTCCTGGGTTGGGTTGAGTTGCCGCTTCCCATATAGACAGGAGCTAGGATCAGGATTCAGGAGCAGATCGGTAGATTTTTTTTTTCGGTGTTTTTTTCACCATCTTATCTCTCACCATCACCATTATCACCAAATCTAATTAAAAACGGAGATTTTGTTTCATGCTTATTTTGGCACGTGCTGATTCAATTCAATCACGTAAATAATAGTAGCTAATTAAAAATTTAGAAATCACGTGAGATCACCTTTCTAAAAAAACATATTTTTTCCCTCGATAACCTTCCAAAACAAAATATGATATTCCTTAATATGTTGTCATTTGTTGTTATCGTTATCTCTAATATTAAATGACAATCACAACTTTCCTAATACGATAAAAATAACATATATTTTTCTTATCTTATCAAATCATTTTTGTATCTTACCAAATTAATCGCATATATCTCTACTACTAGTAACCGTGCATGTGTAACCATTGAAATGAATTTCGTCATTCAATGTTTGGGAGTTCTCGGGGACAAATTTTACTGTCCATGGGTGATTTGTACGCTCCATTTTTATTGACGACATGGGAGGGAGGGGGGGGGGGGGGGGGGGATCAATGATAAATAGTGTCGGGCAAAATACTTCACAAAAGGTCAAGGAATGTTCCAAAGCTAACTCGAAGAATGACAACATAATGACTGCTCCACGGGTAGCTTATTTCTTTACGAAATGGGAATCAATAAGCTAGTGAGGGATGAAAAAAATATGGATATCTGGACCCAACATTGTCGACATATGCATATGCTCATTCTTGGTCCACGTAATCTTCTTTCTTTGAAATTATTCCCTTGTTTATGTTGTGCGACGAACAACGAGGACACACATACCCGTCCGGAGGGTGGGTTGGCCATCTTCTGGTTTCCAAGTAGTTTTCTTTGTCTTTTTTTTGCCTTTTGTCCAGGTAACCTGCTGTAGCAAGCATTCGCCAGTAGGGAAGCATTCTTCGTTAAGCTTACCGGGAGTTTTTCCTTTCTCACAAAACAGTTTTGTTATATGATTTTAAAAATAAAAATTAATCAAATTAAAAAATGTTTGGATTTAAAAAGATGTTCAAATTTTTAATATAAAAAACAAATTGGAAAAAATGTTCCAAAATTCTCAAAAACTCATGTTTTTTTAGAGTCTATATTTAAAAATTCTTGTAGAATTTAAAAAGAATAGTGAATTTAGAGAATTATTGTGCATTAAAAATGTAATGGAATTAAAGAAAATGTTCATACATTTAAAATGTTCCTGAATTAAAATGTTGATCACGGATTTTTAAATTCCCACCAATTTAAAAATGTGTTCAAGAATTTTTTAAGATGGAATTTGAAAAAAATCATGGAATTTAAAAAAACTCGCAATTTTTTTGCAAAATTTAAAAAAAACTTGAATTTAAGAAAATGTTTGTGGAGTAAAAAAATACATTCACAAATTTATAAATGTTCGTTACTAAAAACTTTCTCATTTAAGTTCTAAAATATAAAAAATACTCGTGAATTGGAAATTGTTTCCAAATTTAAAAACTTCTTATTGAATTTAAAATTGTTCCCGAAACAAAAATAAGAAAAAAAGTATGAACAGAAAAGATAAAAGAAAAGAAAAGAAATCAAATAAAACAATTGCACAAGAAAGCCCCAAGTGGGCTGACCCATTAGGTGGGGACGGGTGCGTGATGTCTCTTACCCCGCCCTATGCATGGACTGTTTTTTAAGGGTTAAAACACTTTATTAAACTATTATAGAGTTTGAAATACAAGCAATGGATGGCGCAGCCTTAGCCAGATCATGTGCCTCAGAATTAGCTTCTCTCATTTCATGCTCAATCCTGGTTTCTTTAAGGTCTTCAATCTTTGGTTTGATTTCTTCAATAATCATGGTGCTAGAGCCACAATATTGTTCCTTCAAATGTTTCACGGTTGCCATGCAATATGCCGCCGCTTGAACTTTTCTCAAATACATATCAGAGGGGAAATTCAGGCACTCGCTCCATGACATTTCATAATCTCGTGTACAGTTAATTTCAACAAAACCATAATCGAAGCACTAGATATGTTCCCTGCTCGTGACGACACAGTGTAGCAATGGCACCCTTTTCTTGATTCTTGGAAACGGGCGCATCACTGTTCATCCTAGAGAAATTTTGTGAGGTTGGCTTCCACCGTTTTATCCTTTGCAAATGTCTAGATGGATTCACATTCTTGGCATGCTAAAGTAACAAAGCAAGGTCGCCAAATATTTCTGGATAAAGCACAATGTTGATAGTGAGGATTGGAACTAGTGTTCATGTATCGTTTTGCGTCACGGCCACCAAATAGCTCATAAGCTAACCAAAGCTTTAGTGAAATCACCAGCATTTGATGACTCTCTGAGATCAAGCAACAACAACCTTGCATCTGACTGTTTGCATGCAATCAAGTGCTCAACTAGATCTTCGTCAAGAAGGGACCAGACACACTTTGCCCGGTTACAATCTATTAGAGTATGTCGCCACGTATCTTGTGCACCATTGCATAGCAAGCAAACATCAATGTCCAACATATTCCTCTTGAGTCTGACATGACCAGTAGGGATAGAATTCCATGGTAACCTCTAAGAAAAATATTCAACAACTTCCAAAACTTTGATATTCCAAAGCAATTTCCATTGCCTTGGTTTGCGCCTTGGTCTCACAATGTCGCTCATCCCTCAAGTCAGTCCAGCCTCCTCCTTTTTGTATCACCAGCGGCCGGCAAGTACATCATACAAAAAATGCCACTACGTTAGTAATGTCATGCCTAGCTATCAATGATATTCCAAGAGCTGAGGGAGATGTTGAAAATGACTTTGTATCAGGTTCCTACATATGCTCTAACAATCGCTCCGTGTTCCATTTCTAGTAACGCTATTTAAGATCTAAGATAATATCCAGTGGGTTAACCAAGCAGGATGCAGCGCTCTGAGTAGATTATCCTATGGTGGCCAATTGTCATCCCAAAATAGAGTAGATAGAATGGTTGTTTCCAACTGAAAACTTAAAAGGGGTGTACATGGCTAGTTGTTCTAAACCCTCCAGGTTGCTTCCATTCACCAAAACATTAAATGAAATTATCAAGACATAATTTGTTATCTTAGAAACCCAGCTTGGTTTAAAAACCATTTTCAACAGAACGGATTCAAGGTAGGTCCACTCTACTCAATAGTATGCCTTCATCATTGCTGCTTCTAAGTATGCTTCACGCGAGACCGAGTGTAGCCTTGCCTCAAGCGATGCGCTAGAGGGTTGGCCCATTAGCACTCTACTTCACTCATTAGTTTGTTCTGTTCTTTTTATTCTTTTTTAAATTTTCGAATATTCTAAATATATATATTCCAGACATTATACTGCTGAAATTTTAAAAAATCTTCACCATGCAAATTAGAAAAAAATTGTAATGCAGTGTAAAAAACACGTCGATCATTTTTTTGAAGTTGATTCAAAAAATGTTCGTGACATTTTTTGTGTGATTTCTGAAAAACAATTGTGTACCTTGCAAAAAAATACTCGTGTCATTCAAATCAGTTCACGCATTTTAAAATATGTTGCATGACATTTTTAAAATATGCTCATGAAATAGAAAAAAATTCTTGTGTAATTTAAAAAATATTCATCACGTATAAAAATGGTCATGAAATTTAAAAATTGTTCTAGCACTTAATAAATGTTTGCATGTTTTAGAAAATGTTAATGAATTTTTTGAAAAAAACTTCAATGTGTGTTTAAAAATGTGCACCGTGTATAAAAAATATTTGATTTCTATACGACAAATGTTCAATGTGTATTCAGAAAAACATGACATGTATTTTGAAAAAGCAAATGATAGATAAAAACACATCTTAAAGGGAAAAAACCACGTAGAACCTTCTCCAAACCAGCCAAAACGGGGCGGAAGGTTCCACGACCGGTTTCCGAAAACTGCTTCTTAGGTCGGCCCAGTTTAGCGCTCTCGTGTAGACGAGGCTACTGTATGTATCACAGTAAGCGATATATAACTTTTGCGCTTCATGATATCTACCTATTCGTGTGTTGGTAAAAATTATGTTTCATGATCCTAGTTCCCGCAGGGTGGATAACTTTTAAAATTAACTTTCATGGCATTTTTAAAAAAGTGTTCATGAAATGTAAAACATTGTTCACATGATTTTTAAAAACATTAGTAACATATATAAATTGTTCTAACACTTAACTAGTGTTTGCATGTTTTGAGAAAAAAATGTTCATAACTTTTTACAAAATGGTCAACATGTGCTTGAAAAAATTTCTATGTGCACTTAAGTGATGTCCAATGTGTATTTTACAAGTTTTCAAGATGCATCCGATAAATAATCAACATGTATTTAGAAACTTTTCAATGTATATTTTAAAAATGTTCGATTTGTATACAAAAAATATTCTACGTGTATTAAGAAAATGTGAGATGTATTTTCAAAAAAATAAAAAGGAAAAAATGATAGAGAAAAAGACATAAAAGATAAAAAAAACAAAGAAAAATACCAGTATAACTTTCTCCAAACCGGTCCAGAACCGGGTGGAAGGTTCGAGAAACCATTTTCTCGAAACCACTCCTTGGGCCGGCCCACTGTAGTCCTCCATATAGGCGAGGCTATCATATGTATCACAGTAAGCGATATATAGCTTTTGCACTTAATCATATCCACCCTCCGATAGCCCAACAGACTCACTACCATACACGCAAATCAATCAGTCTACACTGCAAGAAAAGAGACAACATTTCCATTTCACTCAACCTTCGACCACCTTCAACCCACGCTTAGAAAGCCAAGAAAACCAGGGAAATCGGTCCGTTACAACCCACGCATGCAGGTCCATCCTTACCTCTAACAACGGGTTTATTTCTTCAAGGTTAATCAAGTCTTCGTTTTTTTTTTAGAGAAAGGGAGAGGGGTTGGTGGTGGAGGAGGAATTATTTAATGGTAAATGAAATCGACAATACAGTCTAATGTACATGAGTATTCTAAAGGTATATGTTAGACATGATTGGTGTTAAACCATTAAAATGTGGTGCCCTGTTACAATGTAGTTAGTATTAAAGGGGAGTTTGTACGTCCCACCAGGGCCCCATAGATTGAAGTATCTTTTCACCATTCTCTATTTCCTTTTACCAACTACAACGTCATCCAGTTTGATCACATCTTCTTTCTTTCTTCGTATGCACTCGGGTGTTTTCCCAGCAGATCCACTGCCATAAAAAATTAAATCAATCACCAACCAAAAATTGTCTCCAGCAACCCCAATCGATTCACTATCGTACCCGGCAAATCAATCTATCTATACACTACCTAAAAAAAGCATAACGTTTTCATTTCGCTCAACCTTCGCTCGCGCCCATCCCATGCTTAGGGCATCCCCAGCCATTGGACCCCTAGGAGGGGCAAAAAATCGCCCCCTGAGGGCGCACCGGTGCTAAACCGTGCACTGGGGGCGTGATGCCCCCAGTCGCGGCCCCCCACGGGTTTTTAAAATGTTCAAATTCCGCACAAACACAACGCAAACATGGGCGAGTTCGTTCAAATTTAAACATATTTTACAAAAAAAAACTACCGCGGGCTACCCCCGCCGTCTCCCTCGCCGCCCGCCTCGCCGCCCGCCCAAGCGGTTCTACATGCCGAGGAGGTTGTAGAACCGTGTGTAGTCACCGCCGTTGTCGTCGTCGCCCCCGCCTACACTTCCGTCGTCCCTGCTGCATCCCTCCCCCGGTTGGCGCGGCGGATTGGACGGTCCGGGGGCGTCGTCGTCGTCGCTATCGAGGACGACGACACCGTCCTCGTCCTCGCGCCCACGTTTGCGGGCGGCGATCTCCTCCAGGGCCCGGTGCTGCCGGATCATCTCCTCGCGCAGGTAGTCGTCGCGCGACCACCACATGGCGTCCTCGTCGGAGAAGCCGCGCCGGGCTATCTCCTCGTGCTCCGGGGGAGGCTGGGCTCCACCTTGGGCTCGACGAGGGCGCCGGAGCTGCGGGTACGCGCGCTGACAGGTGTGTCCTGGGGCTCCAGCTTGACGGGGCGGAGGTGGAGGCAGGGAGAGCCGCCGGACGAGGAGGACGACACCCCGGTCTCCATGCGTCTCGGCGTCCAGGAGCTTCCCTGGCGGCCCCAGCGGCGTGAGAAGGACGGAGGAGCGGGGTACTCGAGGCGCGGCGTGTTGCCGCCCTCGATATACTCGAGGACGGACTCCAACGTGCGCCCGGGCACGCCCCACCACCGACGCCGGCCGGCGGCGTTGAACCTGCCGGAGGGCACGACGCCGTTGGTGGCCTCGAGCTGCTCGTTGTGCTGGCGGCGGAAGTATGGCTCCCAGATTGGGCTGTCAGGGACGGACCGGGACCCCTCCCTCGCCGCACGCGGCAGAGACGAGCGGATGCGTGCGATCTCCGCACGCCGCGCCGCGCCGGTGGGTACCGGGGGCACCGGCACACCGCCGGCGCTGATCCTCCACGCCCCGGGCACCCGCATGTCCGGCGGGACCGAGTACTCGGCCTCGAAAAGGAGGCGAGCCTCGTCCTCGTGCAGATGACGGCGCCCGAATCCGTTCGCCGCCGCGCCGTCGCCTGGGAAACGCTCGGCCATGCTTTCTCAACTGATGACGGCGAGAGGAGGAAAGGGGGAGAAATGAGCGCGTCGTCGGTGGATGATCGGGGTGAGTCTCTCCTGCGCGCTTGCAGTCGGCTTTTATAGGCGGAGACGCCGCGTGGTAGGCTTGGCCGGCGCGCTACGCGTGGCGTGATTGCGTGGCGGCCGAGGGACGCGTCGCCCAGCCTTCACTTCGCCGCCCGTGAGGCATCAATGGAGGCTGACCGGCGCGGCAGCGCGCGCCAGCTTTGGCATTGATTCGCCGCGGGAAACGAGGCGATGAGGACGACGAAGGGGCGAGAAGAGAGTAGAGTCGCTGACGCGGCGGGCCCGCGGCTCTTCGCGTCAAAAACGATTCGCCCGGCGCCCCCGAGCGACCCCAGCGCGCCGGGTTCGGGTTGGGTCCGCCGGCGCCAATTTCGACCCGAGCCGGCGAAAACTGGGCTCTTGGGGCACGACTGGGCCAATTTTTGGCGCCGGCGGACGAAAAAACGCCTGGGGGGCCTTCTTGGGGGCGCGGCTGGAGATGCTCTTAGCACGCAAGAAACCAGGCGAAAACCATCCCGCTACCCACGCACGCACGTCAGTCCTTCCCTCTTTTGCCTCTATACACGGGTTTATTTCTTGAAGATTAATCAAGTTTTGTATTCAACAGTAAATCAAATTTACAATACCATCTAATGTACATGAGTTTTCTATCTGTTATACATAATCGATGTTAATCCAACACGGGCAATTAGTTAGTTCATTTAGCTGGAGCTCGATCCCCTCAAAAACAAAAAATGGAGTGTGATGTGCGTCAAGGGTGCATCCTGCAGTTGGGGTTGCATCCTCTGATCAAGAGATAATCAAACACGAACTGCAACATATACAACCTAACAATTAATCCAACTTGACAATTTTCCTTCCCACTAGCACTCCTTGCAGCATTATTTCCATGTACAGTACACACTGTTTTTGAGTCAAGCAACTAGTCTTCGACTCGAGTCGCAACTGCCAAGTTGACTCAAGATGTCGACTCGACTAGTTGGATCAGTCGAGCGACTCGATCGACCAGTCACGACTAGTCGTGGCTTTTTAGTTGAACGACTATAATTTATTTATTAGAGACTATTAATAAGTATATCATATACTATGGTAATTTTATTGATGCTCAGGTTTGTATTACAGACTATTAATAAGTATCCCCTCAGTTTCTAAATATAAGACTTTTAGAGATTCCAATATGGACTACATACCGAGCAAAATGAGTGAATCTACACTTTAAAATATGTATATGTACAACCCAGAATGACTAGTCGACTCAAAAACATTGACACTACATACAGATCCCACCTCCACTCATTCCTACCATTGCAGGACAATTTATTCTTTCTTTCCTTCAAAACACATGTTCGAAAATGACCTTGGAGACATGTCCATCGAATACATGGGGAGGGCAGTTAGCGGCGTAGTAACAGCTCCTCACGACGCTCAACAAGGTACGCTTTGGCTCACTGCTCGCTCCATCGCCGTGCGCCCGGAGGACGTTCTGGGTGAGTTGCTGCATACCCGCCTCAATTTTCTCGTCCAGGTGGCTCATTGTCGCCTCGCTCCTTTTGGTGTCCTGTAAATAAATTGCATAGTTAGTTTGATAGATGTCAGATGTGTGGCTCTGTTTCTAACGAAAACGTGTTGATTCACAGTTGGTATGTACATGGGAATATTGCTTGCATGGAGCAGATACAAAAAAAAGACGATAAATTCTAGCGCCGAATTAAAATAAGTTATTATAAGCTAATTTACAAGCCAAAACTAGCATGAGATCCCTAATGTTTTGGAGCTTGCTTCAGAGCATGCTTCAGTTTACACATGTGGGCTATTCATTGCACGCAAGTAACCAAGAAAGGGTGAGAATACTTCAGTGATCTGTCATTGTGTTCAGTTCTTCAAATGGGAAAAACACCATCAACCATGTACGTATCACAAAGTTCACTAGAAAATATGGCAAAATATATATTATTTGAGCGTAAAAGAACTACCTCAGAAAGTAACATCTTGTGGTGAAGGTTGTCACAAATAGAGGACGCAAGTTGAATAAACCAAGCACCATCCATGGTGTTTATCATCGATGATGCTTCACCACTTCGTCCACCGCAAATCTCAATAATTTTCACTAGAAGCAAACATGTTTGTTTATCGTGAACCATGCATGGCCCTGCTTGAACAACACCTGAAATGCAGGTGTCATCCTCTCTGTTTTTCTGTTGCATCATCCACTCGATCCACTAGAGGTCCAAAGAAATATATTAGAATGTTTACCAAGAGAACATTCTGGCAATTAATAACTCTAATAAAAGGTGCAATTGGTCGTTCAACTTACAGCACAGCGTAACAAATTGTTGATGTACGTTGGTCCTTCACCAACAGGTAGTGCCTCTTGTGCCAATAAATCAATAAGCTGCTCAAGTGCCCCCACAAGAATGTCCTCTTTTGCATCTCCTTTACGCCTGGATGGACAAATTGTGTCATGTGAACCATATTAAAAAAAGTGAAAAGACATTATAAATGGAAGTCCATGTTTTCATAAAGACATTAAATAGTCATGTTTAAAGATTACATCATCTCTCGTAAGCAAAAAATGAAGCTACATATGCAAGTTTGAAGGTCTTAATTTCTAGATAGTGGATGTTATGTTTGCATCACAATTGTCCACCTGTGGAAATCATCTACCAAATTACTAGTATTAGTTTGCCATTTTTCTTATCAAAAGAACAATTGGTCAAAGGGATCCAGTTAAGCATGTAAATACTTATCATTTGGTGCGATGGTTTAGATTGAGTAGTGATGCTCAGTTAATGTGCTTACCATGATATATTACTATTTCCTTCATAGATACCACCATGCATAAACCGTTCCATCATTTCATTACCCAAAAAATTGCTACGAAGATATTTAGTAATAATGTTGGCCAGCACTGACACCTTGGCCCATGCAAGTCGCTCGATGGCACGGCTTGGCTCGAAAATGCAAGCGGCGGCTAGAAAATAAACTCTCAAAACATCCCTTAAAGTCGCCCCAAAAATTTCGAGGCCATTCTCAGTAAACCACCTAAATACATAGAAAGACATGTTATGCAGGAAAAAAATTAGACGTAATTAGCAAAATGTTATGTGAGATTAATGCGTACTTTTGTAGGCCATGCCACTCTAGCTGATGTTGGACTTGGCAGCGATTGAAATCACGCTTTGCCAACTCAAGATAGGTGTTGTTGTTCACAAGTGGCATCCTGCCAAAACCATTCAGCATATCAACTCTGGGATCTTTCCTCAACGAGTATGAAATTAACCAATTGTTGGAATTCAACCATTTTTTACCTGTAGAGTGTCTTTCCAATCCAGACATCATTATCACCACCATATTGATCTAGGTAGACTCTTGCTTCTACATGCGGTAAGCTTGCATACCATGGGAAGTCCAGTGTATATTTTACCTATAATCATACATAAAGGTATTTATATTCTTGTTCGTATCCAGATAAGGTTATTTTGTTTCACAATAATAAGATAATAATTTTTTTTAATATGCTAACAAGAGAGTGTTTAAAATAGTCATATTGTATATGGAAATATCAAGTACAATTCTTTAAGGGTTTCAAAAAAAATTAACTATCAAGTGTCGTCAGCAATCAAGCCAAAGATTGTGAGAGTTATGTTTACTTCCTAGTCCATCTAAACCGATTGATTGGCAGGATGGATGTGTTTACCTCGCCTGGTAGATCCTTAGCAATGATCCATTTGTCTCGAATCGTGCCATGGGCTTCCCTTTCTCTAAGGAACTCATATGAGAATCTCCCTGCACGCTGCAACAAGTCCTCTCCGGGGAACCTTACCTGAGAGGCCCTGTTCAGGTTGTACATCCCAGTGACTGCTTGCGTTGACTGCCCGACGAAACAGAAGAACTCCCTGTCCTTCTCAAACTTCTCAAATACACCTGTGAATGAATCAAAATGTCAGTTTTGTTTGTGACATGAAATAATTATTATTACTCTGCAGAGTATGTACAGCACGATACAATATTTGAGTTTGCAGGGAAAAGGGGGTCATACTCGGGGAGACATTGTATCCATGTAGCCGCAGCAGCCGGAATGCCATGGATGTGTCATCCACGTCTATTACAGTGGAGTTCCTCGCCCAGCCAATCCCCTCATCAGTCCAGTGCCTAAAGAGTGAGTATAGAGGTTAGAAGAAACTTTCCTCATGAAGCGACCAAAAGTTTAAGATTACCATGCTATTGTTAACAACACACAGTTATGAAGGAGAAATTAAACCTATGAACATAGTCCAAGCACTGTTTGATTTCTTGCTTGAAATAGCGCGAGATTCCAAGACGCTCCAATCGATCGACGGCCCAGATGCGCTCAAAGAGATCGACCGGGTAGACATTGGGAACTGAAATGTGCCAATCAAGATGAACAATGCACACAGGATCAGGAATTACCCAAAAAAAGAACTCAGTCCCATCCAATATTAGTGTAGTTAATGGTCATGGATCTCTTACCTCCTCCGTTGAATTTCTTGACGATTCTGTCGATGTATTCGAAGCATTTCGGGTCACCAGTTTGCATGAGAGCATAGGCTGTAGCCGAGGGAGAATAGAGGAAGGACCCATCAGTAGACTGGAGCCTGAGGATTTTCTGCCAGTCCACCACAGGCATCCCTTCAAGGGAATGCAGGATCGACGTTGGAATCCTGTGCATCATCTCCACCGGAATCCTACGGAAGTAATTAATAATTAACTAGGAAAACTGTGAAGTAATCTGCATCTCTGGCATGAAAGGGGATATAGGGGTACCTCTTGAGCTTCACTTCTCTGTTGGCATATATGCGCTGCAGAGCATGGTCGTCATACGGGAACCCAATGCCCAAGCTCTTGGCCACCTCCAGGAGAGAAGGGAACGCGATCTCGAAGCCAATGGGCATCAACTCTAGGTCTTCCTCAGCTAGCCTCCACACGTTCTCCTCTAGAAAAGAGAGCCCTGAAAAGAAAACCAGGATGCATCATGCATACATTTAGTTGAAAGACCTTGCTTCATTTGGTACTTTAGCAGAACAGTTGCGTGTATCAGTTTGTAGATTTGCAATACCTCTCCTGCATTTATCAGGGCCAAGAGACCACTTTGTGAGAGCCACGAGACAGGCAAGGGTGTTAATGACCCGGTCATAGGCGGAGAACAGGGCAGCGTCTCCCCAGGAGCCGTCTGGGAGCTGGTTGTCAAGAATCCACCGGAGGGTGGTGGGAAACTGGGGGCTGTCACTGTCATCCAGACTCGGCACCAGAGCGACCCAGGCGGTGTCGTATACCGAGACGTTGATCTCGCCGTCACTCATTGACCCCAGCATCATCCTCACTTGGTCGACCAGTGCCTGCTCGAACTCTGTCCCGGGAATCACACAGTAGTCGTCGAGTTCACATGGTTCCTCAGTCCGTTCTAGAATCTGAATATCGTTTCTGACAAGGTTCTTTTGCAACCCTGCAGTTACGTCGAAACACACAAATGATTAAATGTATCCAGTGTAAGACATCACATTCATTTTGAATTAACTAGAATAATAATGCCTCCATGTGCATTAACATGTTGCCAAATTTCAGCTCCAGGTCCAGTTTACATGATTGTAAATTAAATTCAAGCTATACAGACTGAGATTGGGTTAAGTTCACCTAGGATTTTATTAGCTGATCTGCTGATGAAAGAACGATGGCAGTGACACTGACGGTAACGAGAACAATAGTAGGTCGAGAATCTTTCTATCATCAGACTTGACTTTAAACTGCAGAAGCATTCTTTTGTATAATTGATGCTTTGGGATCTGGTAAGAAAGCTACATCATTGTGCTAAAGTGAACTTCATATAGGTTCGGGTTCCTTCTCTTCTTGATGCCAAAAAAATAGTCGTTGACGAACCGTTGTCTCGCCTACTAGTTAACGTGTTGTGTGCTCCAAAAGAAAAAATCTTAATCCTAGCCTTCTCTCTAGTATACCCTTTTCTCATGTTTCTGTGCACTCTATCAGTATAATTGCGACTCCTCTTGGCGACAAATGGCATGTCGTGTCGTTTTGTAAAAAGGACCTAGAGACGTTGACAGATCATTTGTTCTTGTCTCACCTACTAATTAATGTGTTGTGTGTTCCGAAAATCCGGATCCTATCAACTCCTGATTCGTTGACTGATCATTTGTTCATGTCTCGCCTGCTAATTATGTGTGCTATAATTGGTATAGCACGTACCAACTCACCAGAGGCCATTCGTTCCTTGGGTAAATGAGTAGCAGCATGTGTAATTGAGCTCCAAATATGTTAATTATGTGACGTGTACTCGCTAAAGAGGAACATAATAAAAAGGACTAAAAAAATATGTGTACTAATTAGCTGCCTACAGATTGGAGTACATAGGCTGGCATGATGGCAGATAGCAAAACAACAGACAGTAGAAAAGGGAGATGGCCAGCTGAGATTAATTAGTAAATTAGTAATGTTATGATACTTTCCCAGTGCTAGCTAACAGTAGACAGTGACACTAAAGCGAGCGATGGAGAGAACAGAAGCATAAAACAAACACAAAGTCACTGGGTCGCAGACCGAGTCAAGGCAACAATACCATTAGCACTGGATACTTTGGTGGCCTGCGCAATCTGGAGAGCGACACGCGAGCCGGCGGTTTCCACAAGGGCAGCATCTCCTTTGCCGTGGAAACGGCATGGACCTGATTGTTCAAAGAGAAAGCGATCAGAATCAATCTCACGACAAGAGCCTATGTCGGTTTCGTTCAAATTCAACACAGCATCCCGACATTTGCCTGCGGTGGACAGGGCGAAACGGTCACGAGCTGCAGGCATCACAATTCGCGTGTGTTAATGACAGACAGGAACTCCTGCAGCCGTATCCCCGCAGACGTGGCCGGCACACGAAGAACCGCTAGATCCACATAATTAATCGCGGTACACACGAAACATCATACGACAGGGAAACCAGCGCCTTGCGCCAAAAACATCATACGTCAATTGAGCACCTTTGACGACGAGAGCACGCGGCCGCGATCCATGGCCGTAGCCCAATGGCAGCCATGCCGGCGGCAAGAGGTGTAGCTGCATGCTGGATTCTGCACTGCACGTTCCTCAGTCCGCAATGAACAGCACTCCTCCAATTAATCCCTCACAGCGCCGAGTGTTAAGAATGATGACGAGTTGTCGATAATGATGATGACGATGATTGGTGATAAAGCAAAGAAGGGGTAAGGATGGCAGCTAAGGAATGAGCGAAGAACGGCACGGGGTTACTCAGGAGGGACATGTATGTGTGCCGTGCAATGTGATTGCAATGCATATATAGAAGGATACATACTACTCCCTCCGTTTCAAAATAGATGACTCAACTTTGTACTCATCTATTTTGGAACGGAGGGAGTAGATACTAGAACACAAAGGAAAAGGGGGAGACGAGTGTGGGAGAAGGGAATGATTCCTGCGCGGCAAAGGCCTCTGGTAGTGGACAAAAAAGCTTTGCGGAACGGGTGGTGTGAGGGCGAGGGTGAGATGCTCCGCCCCATCACGCCAAGATGCCACCCCATAGCCGGCCCGGGAAGGGAGCCAGATCCTTTTTCTTCACTCTTTAGCCGGTAACTGATCCGCTTCAGTTCCTCTGAATTCTGCCGTTCCGGAGCGGAATGGGAAAAAGGGACGCGCGTGGATGATCTGCGCGCGTACGTGTTGCTTCCTTGCTGATTATGTTCGGTGGCGGCACGAGACGGAACGAGGAACAAACACATGGCATGAGCTATGGCTAATCTGCGTGCGGGGCGGGGGTAGGTTGTGTGTGTGCTACCTTGGGCGTGCCTGGCCGCGCGGACGCTCGGAGGAAGCCGCGCCGCCGGCGGAGATCAGCTGCGGCCGCCCGGCGGAGGCAGGGGACGCCGCCCCCGAGGCCGGCGGCGAGGGCGGCCTCGGGGTCGCCGTCGCGCGTGGGGCGGCGGGCGGGCGGCCGCGCCACGGGCTCCCGCCATCAGTGCTGGAGCGCCTCGGCGCCGGGGGAGGCGGCGGGCGGGGGATCGATGGATCGGGACGGGGAGGGGACGGAGGGGAAAGCTCTGTTTTTTCGACCGCAGCCGCGCCGCTCGCCAGGGTGGACCCCGCGTCGTGCCATCCCTCCCCGAAATTCGGCGCTAGTTTCCTCTTTTCCTTTGTTGCGAGCCGCCGGATTTCGGGTTTGGGCGGCGGCGCGTGGCGTTTTGGCCATTGTCCGCCACGGCTCGCCTATTTTTAGGCAACTCCATCGCGCGACTTCAAACGGACGTCTGATTTGGCCGGATTTTGTTTCTTTAAAGCATTGATGGATTCGCCCACGTTCGTGTTTGTTTGATGGGCGCCCAACGCGCGGCCACACCCTAAAACCTGTTTAGGATGAACGTGAATAAAAATAATTTAAAAACTTAATTGAAATGACTAAAAAAGTAAATAAACGCAGTTAAAAAAACATAAAACATATATATAGGGGTTACGGCCACAAAACGGCTCAGTTCAGTCTACTTAAACGGCCCAGTTCATAATTAACATAAAACCAAAAAAACGCCCCCCGCGTGCGCGCTCCTGCCGCGCCCGTCGATGCCATGGTCGTCGCCGTCTTCATTGGCCGCCGGTGTCGTCGTCGTCGCTAACGAGGTCGATGTATTCCGGCGGCGTCCACAAGTGGGCCGGCGGTTCGTGGTGCACGGGGGCGGCGGGCTGCAAGGTGGCTGGTGATGCCTGCACCACTTCCTCCCGAGCGAGGCCTCCCGCTACGGCGACCGCGGCGGCGTGGGGCACCAGTTCACGGCCCCCAGGGCGGTCGCCATCTGCTCAGCGGAGCACGACCAGCTCCACCCCTGGCCCACCAGGTCAGGGTGCAACGCGGCCACCGGCGGCTCCTCGGGGATGGCGACGTCGCCGGCCGCGGAGAGGGCCATCGTCGCCTCGAGGTCCGCCCATTGGCGCTCGTCGTGCGTGTGCATGGAGTCCTCCAGCACACGCGCCATGAGCCGGGCCTCCTCCTCCGCCGTCATGCGAGAGGTGGGGGTGGCGATGGAGATGGCGACGGCGACGGCTTGGGCGTCAGGCCGCGGACCCACGTACGCCCGCGCGCCTGGGGAGCCGCTCGGGGCTCACGCGGCCGCCGCGGCCCCGTCGACGTGCCGGCGAAGAACGACGCCCGCCGCACGTCGTGCTCATCGCGGAACCACGTGTTCCCCAATGTCGAGTCGGGGGCGTACCTCTCGTCGTGGTAGAGGTCGTCCGGGAGAAGGCGGCGGCGGCGCTCGATCTCCTAGCGGCGCGCACGGCCGCTCTGCGGGACGGGCGGGATCGGCATGCGGTCGGCCGACAGATGCCAGTTATTGAGGAGGTGGACATCGCTCCAGGGCAGCGACGTCCTCATCTCCCAATAACGGCGGCAGACGGCCGCCTCGATATAGTGCCGGTCACGCGAGCCGGCGGCGGGCGCGATGGAGAAGGCGGGCGGCGCGGGGGCCCGACATGGTGGCGATGGCGACGCGGGCTCCTCTTTCTTCACCGAGCCACGGCGGCGTCCCGACGAGGAACCAGCCTCGCGGTCGTGCTTGCCTTTGCGGCCGTAATTCCAGAGGCCCATGGCTGCGGGCGGCCGGCCGGCGAGTTCTTGGCTAGGATTTGGATTCGGTGTTGTTGGGTTTCGAGAAGGCCGCGGGTAGGGGTGAAATTGGGCCTGGGGCAACTGGGGCTATAGCCCCAGGCGTAGCCCAACTAGTACCTATAGCCTTAGTAAATTTTGTTCAGAATTTTAACCTTTTAAAGGCCCAGCCCCAGGCATGTATATCCATCCGCAGGCTTCAGCCCATAGATCTCCAAGTTTCTCAGCCCACTAAGCTCTCCAACTGTTTCTCAAAAGGAAAAGCTCTCTACCTGCTCGGCTGCACCTAAGATTGAAAACCAATCGGTGAAAGCAAATGAATCGCCGAGCGATTCGATCAGCTCGGCTGACCAAGCCCTCGCTCATGGCTGCGCCGTCTAATTTTTGTTCCAGTTCAGATCTGCTTTGCCATCTACTGCTCTATTCCCAGCCTTACACTACCAAACCGGCTGGAAAGGTAATTTCTGCCACGTGTGATCTAATTTTCTTCCTTATTTTTTATGTATCAGTATAAATCAATTATTTAATAATGTCAAATTGTGTAACGTCAATCAATTATATTATCAACGGGAATTATAAACCAAAGATCAAGTGGACTTGAGCAATTACATCTTTTTCAAGCAACGTCCAACCAGTCTACATCTAAGCATTGACGATATAAAGATCATACTATGCTATCAAAAAATGAGGAAATGCAAGGGGCTACTACATGTCTACGTCATGCACTTCGTGATAATGGTATATTATATTCTTATTTGGTAAAATTTTGTATTAAGAATTTGACTTAGTAAGTGTACTGATTCCAAATACTCAGTTTTATATTTACTACTTTACGTCTTCATTAATTTGGTACCTACATTTGCAATGATGCATCCTTGTAAATTGTTTATATGTTTTATCGAATTTGCTCTTACAACATTAGAATACATATTTCATGCTTATAGCATTGAATTTGTATATGTGGTATTTGGCGTTATTTATAGCAGCTTAGTTTTAGCCCTAGGCTTTTGGAAATCCTGGTTCCGCCTCTGGCCGCGGGGTGGCGTGGGGCAGTGTGGACGACGACCCGTCCACGCCTCCCACTTAAAGAAGGACGGCGACCGTTCGACGTGCGGATGACAGGTGGGGTCGCCCGCTCGTGCGCATTGATGTGGGCGGGTGGGAGGTAGGTGGCCGCCTGCCACGCGGCCCCGACGCGGACGAGGCGCGCGTCCGTTTGGTGTCCGTCGCGATCCAAACCCGGTGTAAGTTTGTGCTTGAAATGGTTCGGCCCGGACACAAAACGGACAAGATGGGTCCGGGCCGTCGCGCCCTGGGCCGCATCCTTTGTCCGTTTTACCCCAAACAGATGGGGCCGGACAAGATAGGGTCGCGCGGTGGAGTTGGCCTTACGACATGTATGGAAAGGTTTTGGGGGGTCGGGGGCCTAATTTTGAAAGTTGGTGGCGGCGTTTTCTGAAATTTCAAAAGATTTGGAGGCATTGTTTTCTAAAAATTGGCGGACAGATCCGACCCCCCCCCCCCCCACCCAAAAGTCGGAGGTGTTTTTTTCCCGATTAGTTGAAAGCTAAAGGGTTTAAATGTTGTGCCATCTCAGTATCTTAGAGGTGCTCATAAGGGTAGAGAGTGTGTGTGTGTGTTCATAGATATGAGTGTATGTACGTCTATGCGAGCATCTGTGATGGTATAGTGTTAAAAACAGTGTGCTCGCGTGTTCTTCCTTGAGTCGATGGAATTCGTTCGGAGAGAAGCCACACGGGAGCGCACCATTGCCATGGGCCTTCAAAGAAACTGTTGGACGCGTGACATCAATGATCAACTTCGTCACAATCTTTTCAATTCCTTCTGATCCGCCATGTTGAATTAAGGAAGAAGATGTGCAATGATGGATATGGTCTGGAAATAAAAATGGCAAAGCAGCTCTTCGTCGCGGTTGGGTGATCTGGTCAAGACTTCATGGGTGCCACCCAAATTCAAACTATTCGACTGGATGGCGGCACTTACAAATCGATGTTGGACATCGAATCCACTAGGGAGGTGTTTGGTAGTCTACATGTACCTCAGCCAGGCCCGCTGGATGCCGTTTTGGGCCGTTTGGATGCTTGCCATGCTGGGAATCTTGGTTTGCACAGAAATTGTTCGCGTTTTCGAAAAGTATTCACAACTTGAAAAATTGCTCATGTTTACAAATAATGTTCACTATTTTTAAAAATGTTCGTATTTTCAAAAAAAAATTAAGTATTTAATAAAACATTCCAAAAATCCAAAATTGTTAGAAATTCAGCTTTTGTTCGCTTTTTTTGAAGAAAAATTGAAAATTGAAAAAAAAATGTGATTTTAAATACGTTCATAATTACAAAAAATGTTCATGGTATTCTAAAAAAATCATTTTTCTAAAAAAATGCCCGCCGCACTCCGCCACATGCACAGTAGGAACATTTTCCTTATACTCGTTTTACATTTTTCGAATACATGATTGACATTTTTCAAATACACGAATATCAATGCTTAGATGTCGGATGGCTAAAAGGCCAACTTAAATATAAGAAGAAAAATATTAGTTTTTTTTTGGAAATCAACAGAGCCTTATTACTTGCTCTCTTTTTCTTTGGTAAATAGCATAAACCTACCACAACTCGGGCTAGGTTTCCAAAAAACTACCGCCTTTAAATTTTCTTTATAACTCCCACTTTCGAGGGTTGGTTGTTTCAAAAGACCCAAGTCGCCAATCATTACGTCTTGAACGGATTTATGACAAGACAGGCCCACCCGTCGGGGCCACGTCGGCGGCCGACAGACGGCGCCCGTGCTCACGGACGTTAGAGGCTGACGTTCTGACCGGGTCAAAATGACTCGGGACGGCTAACTCCCTCTCCCTCACTCTCCAACTCGTTCTCCTCTCTTTACTCGACCATGTCGTTGCCTTTCTCGTCGCCGGTGAACATGTCGTCGTGGAAGGATGCGGAAGAGAGCGGTGACAACGACATCAACATGGGCGACGACTTCATGGACATGGACTACTTTGTAAGATTGGCTCCTCTCTGAATAGTTAGGGTTAGGGTTCTTGGATTTGGGGATTTTTTTTTCTTGTTTTGAGCTTTGCTGCACAGATTACATGGAATATGTCGTTGATCTAGCTTGCAATGTATGCAGGAGACACCGGACATCATTCCTGAGCCGCTTTACAACGGTGTTGTTGTGGATGATGTGCCGAATCGCATGTTGTAGAAGCAAAGGCCGAAGAAATGTCTGGCTTTTGAAGGAGTTGATACTGGAAAGAGATTCATTGGATGCAATGTGCAGGTGAGTTACCAGTAGATGTCCATTATTTAGCTTAGTTGAAATGGCTAGGTTGAGACTCTGTTATCTTGGTAATTGTCTCTGAGATATATCTTAAATTTGAGAGTAGAGTGGAGCAGATTGCCTGCACAACTGAGAGTCTGTTGTGTTATTTGCTTAAGGTCCTTCAGGTTGACTACGCGCTACGGGAAGGCACGTGAGAAGGGAAGGATGCCACACTCGTGGATGGTCATTGGCCACAGTGAAAAGCGTCTTCATTTAAGGCGCCTTCGCTTGTAGTTTACACACTTAATCCTGTCGCATGTGTAGCCGTCGGATCAATCCTGATCAAACGCTCACGCTGGCCACAAGTCCCTTTAACAAGGATCTTGTTTCAGAAGAAGAAAAAAAAGGTTCAGTGATGAAGTTTTTTTTCAGCAACAGGGTCTTATTTCAGAAGAAAAAAAGTGGTCCGATGGTGAAGATCTTTTCTTTTGCAACGGGGATCTTGTTTCATAAATATATCCCCGATTGCAGAAAGTGTCGAAGGAGCACACAGCATTAGGGCTTGAGAGGCCAAGAATTGCAACATGACCCGCGTTTTAGAAACATAGCTCCGGTTGCAGCAACCGCGAGAGGAGTCTCCTATGTGAGCGCTCGTCACGATCGTGCTGGAGTAAAAAAAAAGACTTTACCTTATACCTACTTGTCTAGGAACGATACGGGTAAACCTCAAAAAAAAAGGAACGCTAGGGGTTTGAAGTAATAAATATAAAAAAGAAAGCAAATACTCCCTCCGTTTCCAAATATTTGTCTTTCTAAAGATTGCAACAAGTGGCTACATACGGAGCAAAATGAGTGAATCTACACTCTAAAATATGTTTACATACATCCATATGTTTAGTCCATTTAAAATGCCTAGAAAGACAAATATTAAGGAACGGAGGAAGTAGTGTGCTACTGGGTGGCAGCCGTGTAGGGCCGGAGGGGGCCACGCCTCATGTTTATGTCGTTCATTCATACTAACCGCCGACAGATGCCCGTGAGTTACCGTCCCTACCACCATCTCAACCGGAGCCGGGCCATCTTCTGACTGACGATGTATACGGCGTGAGCCGAGCGCACATCTTGTGATCTGGGCTGATGCCCCCTTCCCCGGCGAGCTGATTCCGAGCCCCTCCGCCGCCGCCGGCCGGCCCTTCCTCTCCTGCGCCTAGCCCGCTAGCAGCCCCCTCGCTCGAGGCTGCGCGCACGTACGTCCTCCTCCCGGCCGGCCCCTACATCCATCTCTGTAAGCATGCCTCTTTAATTTCCCTACCGTGATGTGATTCATTCTCCCCGGCCCCTGGGTTGGACTCTTTTCCTCCATTTCCCTACCCTACGCATTCCACTCGGCATCAGCAACAACACTCGACGACAAGCCCGATGTGGATGCCTTGCTGAGCTAAAAATACTCCAAACAGAGAGGCCTGATGTTTATCCTCTTTTCAATTAAAGAAAAAAAGAAAAAGAAAAAAACTTGCTCCAATGGACCAAGTTTGACTTACTCCTTGACCAAACAATCGGCTAGTGCAGCTTATGATTTCGGAGCGAAAAGAAATGGTCTACATGATTTATCTGCTCTGCAGTAAATTAGGCAGATTAATAATAACCATACATAATGTATGTAAGAGTACACAGTTCGACTATACGATATGTTGAATGACCTCAAGCTTACGTTCATTCTACCATTCTCAGTGTCATCGGCGATGTGGCCTCATCTTCTACTGCTTCTGCTGCCCTACGCATTCCACTCGGCATCAGCAACAGCACTCGACGGCAAGCCCGATGTGGTTATTTACCCAAAACCATCATATTATGGGCTAGGGTAACAGATCAGTACCATATTTCAGTCAAAGCACAAAAAATCATCAACAATGGGGCTAATCTGTAATGCCGAGCACTGATAGTCGAATTTACTCACGAAAACAGCGAAACCGACCGGTAGAGCCCACATGTCGGGACGATGTGGCATGCCTATCTGGACAATTTGCTGAGGTGGACGTAGGTCCCATCTGTCATCCTCACGCACCTCCTTCTTCCTCCTCTCTGTCTTTTTTCTCTCTTCAACCAACGAACACAGAGGACCTCGCCAGAGGCCATGCTCAGGCTGGACCCATGCCTCCGCCGCCATGGTCGGCCGCCACGGTCGTCCCTGCCGGCAGCCCAACGCCTGAAGAGACGCCGCGTCCCCCGCCATCAACCTCCTCCTCTCTTCCAGGCCGCTCCGGCGATGCGCGCCTCGCCCCGAGCAGCACCACTCGGGCCGGTTGCCTTGCCGGCCGCCGCTCGCTCCGGATGTGGACGCCCGCAACCCCGCTTCCATGGATCTGGTGCCCAGGACCCGTACGGCGTCCGCATCGGCCGCCGGAGTCCACACCCCCACGGAGCCCATAGCAGCTCCTCCCCGATCTGCGGTCGCCGCCGGCCACCATTCTCATGGCGAGAGACCACTCCAAGCCCCACCACCTTGTCTGGGAGCACCGGAATGCCTCCCTGAGCACCCCTACTGGAGTTCTTGGACCCGGACGTCCAAAATTGGCCATGCCGCGTTCGTCTTCTTCACGTCCGACCACCAACGTGCCTCGATCTCCTGCTCCGGTGAATCCCTGCGCCTCGCAACTAGTCCCTAGGCTTCGACACGTCCTCTTGATGCCTTCGCCGCCAACACCGGCAAGCTGCGAGTCCCCAAGCCGTCTTCCTCGCCTCACCATGCTTCGTCGGCCGCTGCCGCTCATGAGGACGTTGCTCCAGTGCTACCTCCCCGCGTCCGAGCATGCATACGTGCTGAAGGTGAGCACCGCGCCCCTTCCCCGCACCATGGCATGTTGTGCCTTCGTCAGTGACCAGAGGATGAACGCACGGAAGGTGCTCGATGGAATGCCTGATAGAAAGAATGTTGTGAAGAAGATGACCCTCTAGTCATTGACAAGTGGGGCCCAAGTCTCATTTGCCACATCAGTCGGTCAAAGTTTTTGGTCTTCGCCACGTCAGCCCGACAAGTGGGGCCAACCTGTCAGGTTCACTGTTTTCGTGAGCTTATCGGAGAATTAGTGCTCGGAGTTATAGGTTAGGCGTAGAGTTGGTGGTTTTTTGTGCCCTGACTCAAATATGGTACCAAGTTGTTACCCTAGCCCATAATGTGGTGGTTTTGGGTAAATAACTCGCCCGATATGGATGCCTTGCTGGCCTTCAAGGCGAGCCTGAGCGACCAGCGAGGCGCGCTGGCTGCGTGGAACACGACCGCTGCTCTCTGCTCCTGGCCAGGTGTCACCTGCAGCCTTAAGCATAAGCACAGGGTGGCAGTGCTTAACCTCACCTCGGGGGGCCTCGCCGGCAAAATCGCTCCATCAGTCGGAAACCTCACGTTCCTGAAGATCCTAGACCTCAGCCAGAACAAATTCCACGGCGAAATGCCTTCGTCGATCGGCTATTTGTCTCGTTTACGGCACATTGATTTGTCCGGCAACTCATTTCATGGTGATGTGAACAACGCTGGCTTGAACAACTGCACCGGTCTTGAAGCTATCAATCTTGACTTCAACCTCTTCACCGGGAACATCCCTGCCTGGCTTGGACGGCTGTCAAAGCTCAAGATCATACATCTGGAGAGGAACAACTTCACCGGGATAATCCCGCCGTCGCTTACCAACCTATCAGAGCTAGAACAGATCTATTTCGGCAAAAACCACCTTCATGGTGCCATCCCTGAGGGCCTTGGCAGTCTCGGTAGTCTCGCATACGTCTCCCTCGGACTTAACCATTTATCAGGTACCATCCCTACAGCTCTCTTCAACCTTTCATCTCTAGTTGGATTTAGTGTGGCAGCCAATGAGTTGGATGGTAAATTGCCCTCTGACTTGGGGGATCACGTCCCGCACCTCATGGGCCTGTTCCTCGGGTTGAACAGCTTTACAGGAAGCCTTCCAGCTTCTCTTGTCAATGCAACTCAGATAAGGTTTCTCGACATCTCCTTCAACAACATCACCGGAACAGTTCCTCCTGAGATTGGAATGCTCTGCCCAGAAGTCCTCAATTTTAAGAGTAATCAGCTAATGGAAACCACTGCTCAGGACTGGGAGTTTATGACATTCCTCACAAACTGCACACGCCTCAGGTTCCTTAGCATCCAGGCCAACATGCTAGGTGGCATGCTGCCAAGCTCAGTTGGCAACCTATCAGCACATCTCCAACAATTTATTTTTGGATTTAATAAAATTTCTGGCAAATTACCATTTGGAATAAGCAATCTTGTCGGACTAAATGTGTTGGACTTCCCTCACAACCAACTTACTGGTGTCTTGCCTGACAGCATCGGAAGGCTAAATTTGCTTCAGCAATTGTATTTCAATAATAATCAATTTTCAGGGTCCATGCCATCCTCCCTCGGGAACTTGACACGGCTACTAGTTCTTTCAGCCGGCAGCAATAAGTTTAAGGGGGCCCTTCCAACAGGCCTAGGGAACCTCCAGGAGATAACTGAAGCAGACTTTTCAAACAATAAGTTTTCAGGTACATTGCCAAAAGAGATATTTAACCTATCAACCCTATCAAATACACTGGATTTGTCAAACAACTTTTTGGTTGGTTCTCTTCCACCTGAAGTTGGCAGTCTGACAAAGCTTACATACATGTATGTATCCATGAACAACTTATCAGGACCACTACCTGATACACTTAGCTATTGCCAAAGCTTGATAGAGCTCAAGTTGGACCACAACTACTTCAATAGTACCATTCCCTCGTCTATCAGCAAAATGCAGGGCTTGACATTTCTAAATCTTTCCAAGAATGCACTCTCTGGTGTGGTTCCTCAAGAGTTAGGACTCATGGACGGTATTCAAGAATTGTATCTTGCACACAACTACTTGTATGGTCATATCCCTGAGAGCTTGCAAAACATGGCATCATTGTATCGGTTAGACCTGTCCTTCAATAATCTGGATGGCAAAGTTCCATCGCAGGGTGTGTTCAGTAATGTGACTGGATTTTTGTTTGAAGGGAATTCGAGGCTTTGTGGTGGTAACTCAGAATTACGGTTGCCCCCATGCCCGCCGCTGGAATCAATGGAACACAAGAAGAAACGCCATTTCATTATCGCAATAGCTATCCCAATTGTTGGCGCAATTCTATGCTTGAGTGTGATGCTTGTGTTCTTCACAAGGAGAAAGGAAACAAAAGCTCAATCCACATCCACAAGTGGATTCCAATTGATGGGTGACAATTATCCAAGAGTTACTTATGTTGAACTGGCCCAGGGAACAGGTGGCTTTGCCACAGCCAATTTGATTGGTAGAGGAATGCATGGATCAGTGTATAAGTGTCATTTATTGCTGAACAACATGATGACCACAGTAGCGGTGAAGGTTTTTGATCTCCAACAGACTGGTTGTTCCAAAAGCTTTTTAGCTGAGTGTGAGGCACTTAGTAAGGTTCGCCATCGTAATTTGATCAGTGTCATAACTTGCTGCTCAAGCTCTGACTCAAGCCAAAACGACTTCAAAGCTCTTGTGTTCGAGTTCATGCCCAATGGGAACCTGGACAGCTGGTTACATCCGGATGTACATGATGCATCACGGCAACTGCAAGGATTGACATTGATGCAGAGATTAAATATTGCAGTCGATATTGTTGATGCACTAGATTATTTACACAACAACTGGGAACCGCCAATAGTTCACTGTGACCTGAAGCCAAGCAACATTCTTCTCAATGAGGATTTAGTTGCTCATGTTGGAAACTTTGGCCTTGCAAAGATTCTTTCCGAACCAGCAGCCGAGCAACTGATTAACTCAAATAGCTCGAATGGAATAAGAGGAACAATTGGCTACGTCGCTCCAGGTAGCTTTAATTTTCTCTAACATTAAATCAAACAGTCCACAGCATAAATTTAGCAGGTATGCAAAATCATACCTTTTTATGTATGCAAATGTAGAATATGGTGAAGGCGGTCAAGTTTCTTCACGTGGGGACGTATACAGCTTTGGGTGTGCCATCCTCGAGTTGTTTATAGGCAAGGCACCTACTCATGACATGTTCAGGGACGGGTTGACCTTGCAAAAACATGCCAAGGATGCATTTCCAGGGATGCTGATGCAGATCGTCGATCCAGTCCTACTGTCCATTGAAGAAGCTAGTGCCAGTAGTTTGCTGGATGGAAGCAACACAATGGAACATACCAGCAATGCCATGTTCTCTGTCATAGAGGTTGCCCTGTCATGCAGCAAGCATGCACCCACCAAGAGAATGTGCATAGGAGATTGAGCTGCTGCGATTCACAGGATAAGGGATAGCTATGTTAAAATAACACAAAAGGAGTAACAAGGTCGGCAGTATATAACGCAAGACCTTATGCTGAAACATCCAGGTCATGTACACTTAATTGGCTTCATGGAGGTTATATGTTTGGCATTCTAAGCTTGGTTTTGGTTTGTTCGTTTCTGGCTCGTCATGTTTGCCTAGCTTGTTGATCTGTCCTTTCCACCTTATGTGTCAAGTTCCGTATTAAGAACTGGTAAATTACGTACTGGTTGTCTTCAAGCTAATCAGACTCCTTAGTGGACCTAACATTCTCCTTCAAAGCACCCTCGGGTGTACCCATAGGACAGGGTAATAATGCCGGTTGGTCTACCTAATCTTCTGTAGTCCCATGTTGACCATTTCTAGTACAGTCATCAAACATAAAATTCAGCATAGATTCACTGACACAGGCAATACAAATTTACATTTCATAAGTTGATACACTGCTCTCGTCGTTTAGTTGATATATACAGCAATGCCATGTTCTCTGTCATAGAGGTTGCCCTGTCATGCAGCAAGCATGCACCCACCAAGAGAATGTGCATAGGAGATGCAGCTGCTGCGATTCACAGGATAAGGGATAGCTATGTTAGAATAACACAAAAGGAGTAACAAGGTCGGCAGTATATAACGCAAGACCTTATGCTGAAACATCCAGGTCATGTACACTTAATTGGCTTCATGGAGGTTATATGTTTGGCATTCTAAGCTTGGTTTTGGTTTGTTCGTTTCTGGCTCGTCATGTTTGCCTAGCTTGTTGATCTGTCCTTTCCACCTTATGTGTCAAGTTCCGTATTAAGAACTGGTAAATTACGTACTGGTTGTCTTCAAGCTAATCAGACTCCTTAGTGGACCTAACATTCTCCTTCGAAGCACCCTCGGGTGTACCCATAGGACAGGGTAATAATGCCGGTTGGTCTACCTAATCTTCTGTAGTCCCATGTTGACAATTTCTAGTACAGTCATCAAACATAAAATTCAGCATAGATTCACTGACACAGGCAATACAAATTTACATTTCATAAGTTGATACACTGCTCTCGTCGTTTAGTTGATATATACCAGCAATGCCATGTTCTCTGTCATAGAGGTTGCCCTGTCATGCAGCAAGCATGCACCCACCAAGAGAATGTGCATAGGAGATGCAGCTGCTGCGATTCGCAGGATAAGGGATAGCTATGTTAGAATAACACAAAAGGAGTAACAAGGTCGGCAGTATATAACGCAAGACCTTATGCTGAAACATCCAGGTCATGTACACTTAATTGGCTTCATGGAGGTTATATGTTTGGCATTCTAAGCTTGGTTTTGGTTTGTTCGTTTCTGGCTCGTCATGTTTGCCTAGCTTGTTGATCTGTCCTTTCCACCTTATGTGTCAAGTTCCGTATTAAGAACTGGTAAATTACGTACTGATTGTCTTCAAGCTAATCAGACTCCTTAGTGGAGCTAACATTCTCCTTCAAAGCACCCTCGGGTGTACCCATGGGACAGGGTAATAATGCCGGTTGGTCTACCTAATCTTCTGTAGTCCCATGTTGACCATTTCTAGTACAGTCATCAAACATAAAATTCAGCATAGATTCACTGACACAGGCAATACAAATTTACATTTCATAAGTTGATACACTGCTCTCGTCGTTTAGTCCTCCAACTTGTACGTCTTAAAGAGCACCACAGCATCTTGATCCAACTCAAACCCAGAAGTTTGTTATGAGAACACATTATACAGAGTTGTGAGTACCCGCAATGAGATGTATTGTCACGTAAATATCTGGTGATTGCTGATTAGTTTGCCCCTCATTGTCATGCATATATGGTTTGATATCTATGCAACAAGCAAAAGCCTTACTCTGCACATAGAACTGATACCTTGGCAATATATTTAGAATTTAGATAACTTGAATGATTTTCAGATAAATGTTTAAGCATTCAGGTTCGTGTCAGATCAACACCAAATGTGGGCACAGGTGACAGCAAACCATCACATGCTAATCAACAGCAAGTTTGTTTTGTAATTTGGTATATGCAGTAAACCAACAATAAAGATAAAAGTCTCTTGACCAGTAATATAGGTAGAAGTTGACTCAATTGAAAGCTAAACATTGACGATACAAACTAACAGAACCAGACTCCTTTATGAGAAAATGGTAAAAAGGACACAGCATTTTCCGCAAGACCTCCCATGTTTCATGAATGGAACAAACTCGATCCATTTCATCCAATTTTTCGCTCTCTGGCTCTGCTAAGAAGAAATCTAAAACCCTTGAGCACAAGCCCGGGGAAGGATATGCCATAATCTAGAGAATGGTCCCGTCGACTCGGAACTCCAAGGCCTACACTCTAATTAAACTTGCAATTGGTTATATATTTTCAGGTGTCCTGCTAGCACTACAACCTCTAATGTAACATCCAGTCCTCACAAATTCACCGCTATGAGTGCTAATGTGTATCTGCAAGATCCCAGATATGCTACAAGTCAAACATTGTCCAGGAAACATTTCATGGGGCAGCCTGCTTTATCAACAAATTAAATTTGCAATTTGTTGTTATTTCAAGTGTCCTGCTATGCTAGCACTAGAAGAGTAGAAGTCTAGAATCTCTTATGTTTATGTAACCGTCCAGTCTTCACAAATTCATTGATGTGAGCACTAATGTGTGTCTGCAAGATCCCAGCTGCTATGATTCTACTGTATGGCAACACATACAGGGACAAGCAGGCATAGCAGTTTCACTCGAGCTAAGTACACTAGCTAGCTAGTCCAGAGATACAATACAACCAACCGTGGTTGCTAGTCCAGAAATACAATACACTGACACCGAGACTGGTACACTCTTACCCGCTTTCGGTGGCGGCGCCTCCAGCCCGTCCGTGCTGCGACGGCGGGGGATCCCGGCCGGCTGCATATGAAGCTCGGAGCGGCGGCGGTGGTGGCCGGCGTGGCTTAGATCCATCTGGGAAGAGGAGCAATGCTCTGCTCTACCGTGGTGGATTCGTCGTGCCGACTAATTTGGGTCTTCTGCCCTGGACCATGGGGTGGAGGCCCACCCGTAAGCCTAGTGCACCCGTCCGAACTTTTTAACCCATCATCAAACCGAGGCCCTGTGTGCTTTTCGGGGGTCGGGAGCTAAAAAAATTTAGAGCATCTACCGCCAGGCGCACCAAACTCCCTCCATACACTAGCCGGGTCAGTGACTGGTCGAAAAAAGCTGATCCAAACGGACGCCTTAAACCAGCCCTAAATGCTCGGGCTGATCGGCAGACCTCTTAAATCTAGGGCGGCTATGGGGAAGCTCAGACATGGGTAGAGCCAGGATTTAGTCATTAGAGGGCGAGAAAGATAATAATCGTTTCAGAGACACAGCACAAAAATATAGTCTCAAAAGTAGAATTGATATGGATGAAAACATATGCTTGGTAATAACATGAGTTCAAATTATCAGCTACTCACAATGTACTCCTATTCTTCTGGAAGCAACTAGTTAACGAGCGCTTCTTCGGGAGCCTCGCAACAATCAGCGCCACTTGGCGCGCTCTCAGCCATTCGCTACGTATCGTGCTCTGGACGCTCCCTTCGGATTTTGTTTTTTTTATGAAATTGAATTTTTTTTTGAAAAAAAACATTTTTTGCGTGAAAAAACACGTTTTCTTTTATTTTACTTTCGCGAAAGTAATGGTTTTTCTTCCACGAGAGACACGGTTGTGCTTTAGCGAGAGTCACGGCCGTGCCTTTCAAAAAAAACGCGTTTTTTGTCTTTTTTTCTTTCGCGAGAGTCACGGTTTTGCTTCCGCGAGAGGCACGGTTGTGCTTTTGCGAAAGTCACGGTCGTGCCTCTCGGAAAAGGGAAAAACAAAACATGTTTTCTATTTTTTTTTCTTTCTTTCGTGAGAGTCACGGTTTTGCTTCCGCGAGAGGCACGGTTGTGCTTTCGCGAAAGTCACGACCGTGCCTCTAGGAAAGGGAAAAACAAAACGCGTTTTCTGTTTTTTTTCTTTCTTGAGAGTCATGGTTTTGCTTCCTCGAGAGGTACGGTTGTGCTTTCGCGAAAGTCACGGCCGTGCCTCTAGGAAAGGAAAAAAATACGCGTTTTCTATTTTTTTTTCTTTCGCGAGAGTCACGGTTTTGCTTCCGCGAGAGGCACGGTTGTGCTTTCGCGAGAGTCACGGCCGTGCCTCTCGGAAACGAAAAAAACACATTTTCTGTTTTTTTCCTTCCACGAGAGTCACGTTTTTGCTTTCACGAGAGGCACAATTGTGATTTTGCGAGAGACACGGGCGTGCCTCTTTCGGAAAGGGAAAAAAACCATGCTCCTGGTTCGGTTTTTTTGTTCGATTTTTTCGTTCGGTTTTTTTTTGAAAAAAAAGTTCGTTAAAACCTATCAACATGGGATCTAGTTTTGAAGATCTTGACGCGAGGAATTCAATGGTGAAAACAGTTCGAGATTTGGATGCACGGTTTAAAAGATAAAACGTTTTGAATAAACGGATCTACGAAAAAAGAGAAAACTCCCAGGTTGCGATAAGTGGCGCGCTGCATCTTTGCAAGGAGTACTCCTTAATTAGTGATTTCGTCTTCTTCTCAACAAAAAGAACAATGTACTTCTACATAAAAAAAAGTTATAATTAACTGGAGCATTGGGCTTCCCTGTGGCTAGGACATTGTTGGGCTCTCCTAGCAACTTATGTGGGCGGCAGCCTACTTACGAGATCTTTTTTTTTCTACAAAACCTGCTCGATCAGGTGCAGTCAGACAACCCTCTAAAAAAAAGGTGCCGTCAGACAAAGAGCTGGCACACGGCGTCGCCGACCAGCTCGTCGAAGATGGCGTGCTCGATCTTCCTCCCGACGGCGCAGGCGTCCCCGCAAAGCGCCTCCGGCACCCACGGCGACCTCCTGACCTCGCGCTCAGCCGTGCCGTCCACCGTAGCCCGCGCCACATGCATATCTATATATATGCACGTCCTTCAATGGACACTCACTTACATTTGTATATATATTAAAAATACCTGAGTAGTTCGTTAAAAATGTGTTAATATTTTAAATTATATGAATATTTCTTATGCATCGATATTTTAACAAAAAGGTTCATTCTGTATGAAATAATGTTCAGCCCATATTGTATATTTCTTAATCAAAAGTAATCCCTTCGTCCCATAATGTAAGATATTTTTTGACACTACACTAGAGTCAAAAACCGTCTTACATTATGGGACGGAGGGAGTAGTAGAAATGTTTTCCTTGTGTTTCCAGAAAAAGTATCATCATGTATTGAAAAAATATTCGTTGTGTATGAAAAAATTGTACGTCGCATATTAAAAAAGGTCAATTCATGTTAAAGATTGTTCATCATATATTTTTAAAAGTTTAATCATGTATTAAAAATGTTTTTCTAAGAATACTCTTATATTGTAAATTGTTCTTCGTGTTTTCTAAAAAAATCACCATACAAGAAAAATATGTTCGTCGTGTATAAAAAAATTACATAACAAAAAAGTTCTTAACGTATTAAAATATGTGTTTTTCCTAAAAAAAATTATATGCATGGTTATTTTCAAAAGCATCATCATGTCTTTGAAAAAATGGTCATTGCATATGAAAAAGCATGTTCAGCGTGTATTGAAAAATTGTTCATTCTATTCTTAACATTTGTTTATACCGATCAAAATTGGATCATGTACAAAGTAATTGTCCGTCAAGTATTTGAGTAGAAAGGTTCATGTAATTTAAAATATTTTATGCATTTTAAAGAAATGTCATATAAATTTCAAAGGTCGTCATGTTTTTTAATAAATGATCTGGTAATTTTCAAATAAAAATGAAAATAGACAGAAAAATAAGAAGAAGAAAATAAAAATAAAGATGAAAATAAAAAATTGATACAACAAAAAGTATCGGGAAATCATATAAGAATACCAGAAAGATTACCATACACCAAAAGAAACCGCTCAGGTAAACGGGCTACAGAAGCAATGTAACAAAAGAAACAAAAAAGGCCGATGAAGCTTCGTCTTTGCAGTGGTTTCATTCTGCACTGGCTCAATAGATGTACACACGAATTTCCTTCGTTGTTCTCAAATAAAAACCCGAGTTTCCTTCGCCCGTCCTTATGTGATTTTGTGTTTTTTTTTGGTTGCGGGAAAAGGAGTGTAACTCGGTGCATGTGACCTTTTCCATTTGAAGTGGAACACGTTACGTCCCCTAGGGTTCCCCTAGGGTCTACCTTATCCTCCGACGGCGCCGCCGACGGAGTCCACATATCTTCACCATAGACTCGCTGGATTCCTGCGAGCACTAGGTAGACTACGTCTGCGCGTCCCTGGTACGGTGGTTGCATGGGGGATCCGGGAGGTTCGAGTACTGGAACGAGCTTGAAGGAAGGGACGAAGGAGATGCATACAGGGGGAGAGGTGCGGGAGGAAACAAGATCGGGGAGAGGACAATCCAATCCTCTGCCTGAGGAGAAGGCTGCGGAGGCGCTGCCAACATCGGATGAGGCTGATATGGAGGAAGACAATGAAGGGGATTGGGATCATAGTGGCCCTGATCCAACCCTAGAGGATGCTTTTGAAGGCATGAATTTACACGGTGAAGAAGAAGAAGACCTGGACCTCTCTGGGGAGGTGGAGGATTTGATCAAGGACGTGAGGTGGTTGGCCCTGTTTAGGGTCCATACCATGAGACCGTTTAGCCATGCTGCCCTTTTGAACTCCATGAGAAACGCGTGGGTATGTGCGCAAGGGGTGACCTTCAACATTAAGGGCCCAAACCTGTTCCTGGCACAGTGCCATTGCTTAGGAGATTGGAAGCGGGTGATGGACGGAGGCCCTTGGCAGTTTAGAAGAGATCCCGTCGTACTTGTTGAGTATGACGGATTCACAAACGTCGTTGAATATGCACTTGATATGTATCCTCTTTGGGCGAGAATCAAAGGTTTGCCGGATGGTTTAACAAGGAAAAAAGAACTTGCGGAGAAGGTGGCGAAGAAAGTAGGGGAACCACCGTTTACTGTCATTGTTAATGAAGGGAAGATTAATCCTTCTAGCTATTTGCGGGTGAGAGTGTTTGTGAATGTCAATAAACCTCTTGTGAGATTTGTGCCGATCACGTTGAAAGAAAGGAAGAAATACCTTGTCTGCTATGAGAAGCTTCCAGACTTTTGTTTCTTTTGTGGCTGCATGGGACATGTCGTTGAGGAGTGTGGTGATGGCATACAAGATCCTGGTACATGTGAATGGGGTGAGTATTTGCACTGGAATAATGAACCCAATGGAGGAGGCACGGGTGGTGGTAGAGGAGGAGGATGGCCGGGTTCAGGAAGGGGTGGTGGTGTAGCTGGAGGCCGTGACCACGCTGGTAGAGGGGATGGTGGTGCTGGCAGAGGAAGAGGAGGAAGATCAAACAGTGGAGCAGGGCGTGGTGGGGGAACCAAATATGAACATGTGAATCAACAGCAAGATCATGATGAAGCATTAGGGGAGGAGGGGAAGAATGCCCGCAAAAGGCTGATCAGTGCGGATGGTACTATTAATGTCAGGGGACAGGCAGTGCAAAATCTGGTAGGGAAAGTGTCAAATACAGTTCAGATGATTGAAAATGGGAATGCAACAGAAGCTTCGGCGGGAGTAGGGGTGAATTCTACACCTGGCAAAGCCCCCATTGTGAAAAGGAGACGTCATGGAGAGGGAGTTGAGGGAGAAAATGTTGATATGTCTATTGAGGCGACCTCCGAGGCGGAGAGCCGCCGGTCACAATGATTCTTCTCAGCTGGAACTGCCGGGGTGGGGGGCATACCCGGACAGTTCGTGAACTAGCGACGTTATGTCAGTCGCATTCCCCCATGTTAGTCTTCTTATGTGAAACGAGGCAGAAAGAAGAGAAGATGAAGAGAATACGGGGTCCTCTAGGCCTGAAAGGTTTTTGTGGTGTTGATAGTATGGCATGAGTGGTGGTCTCGCGCTTTTCTGGCATGAGTCTTATGAGGTGGAGATTATGGATAAAAACGAACGACATACCGATGCTCTTGTACGAGTTAATCGAGACGCCGATCAATGGAGGATTACTTGTGTGTATGGGGAATCAAGAGTGGAAAATAGACATCTCATGTGGACAAAATTACAGTCTTTGAAGAGTACAAATGAGTTGCCATGGTTAGTGGTGGGAGACTTTAATGAGGCACTTTGGGACTTTGAATACATGTCAGCAACTCCCAGGGCTGAATCTCAGATGGTAGCTTTTAGAGATACATTGGAAACCTGCGGTTTGGTGGATCTTGGGTTCGTTGGTGTCCCATTCACTTATGACAACAAGAGGTCAGGTTCTGGAAATGTGCGCGTACGTTTGGACAGAGCTGTAGCTACAAATGATTGGAGAAATATGTTTGCCTTTTCATCAGTTCTGCATGTTCCGTCGCCATGTTCTGACCATGTGGCGTTGGTACTTAAAAGTTCACCCGATGAGGTTCCGACAGGGCCAAGGAGCAGGAGGTATGAACTCTTTTGGGAGAGAGATGGGGCATTACCAGAAGTAATAAAAAACGCCTGGGAGGCAGTTGGAGGTGTGCAAAACCTTGGCCAACTGCGGGACGCATTGACTAAAACAATGTTGTCTCTCGAATCATGGAGCAAGAAATTTGGTAATGTTACGAGGGAGCTAGCCAAGTCTAGGTCGCAATTGGAGGAGCTTATGCATATGAATGCAGATCAACGAGACATCCAGAGGGTGACGGATAAAATGAATGAGTTGCTATATCAAGAAGAGATGATGTGGCTCCAGAGGTCTAGGATTTCATGGCTGAAGGAGGGCGACCGTAATACCAAGTTTTTTCAGAGCAAGGCTGTATGGAGAGCGAGGAAGAATAAAATACGTCAACTCACTGATAGTATTGGCGTAGTACATTCAGATTTTGCTGCGATGGGAAAAATAGCAAATGAATACTTTCAGACTATTTTTGCTGCTGATCCCTCACTTGATGCTTCGCCGGTCCTTGATCTTTTGGAGCCTAAGATTTCGGAGGAAGATAATGTCAAGCTTTGTGCTCCATTTACGGACAAAGAAATCTCAGACGCATTGTTCCAGATAGGGCCACTAAAAGCCCCCGGACCTGATGGCTTTCCGGCAAGGTTTTTTCAGCGGAATTGGAGTACTATCAAAGAGGATGTTTTAGCTGCGGTTAAGGACTTCTTCCGGACAGGAATAATGCCTCATGGGGTAAATTCTACTTCCATTGTTCTTATTCCAAAAATATCTAACCCCGCTAAGATTTCTGATTATAGACCCATTAGCCTCTGTAATGTTATTTATAAAATCATTTCGAAGTGCCTGGTGAACCGGTTACAACCACTATTGGACAATTTAATTTCTCCAGAGCAGAGCGCCTTTATTCCTGGAAGGATGATAACGGACAATGCCCTTGTTGCGTTTGAATGCATCCATTACATCAAAAAGGAGAAGGACCCAACAAAAAGCTTCTGTGCTTACAAGCTAGATTTGTCAAAGGCTTATGACAGAGTGGATTGGGTGTTCTTGAGGCAGGTGATGCAAAAGGTGGGTTTCGCTCAACGATGGATTGACTGGGTTATGACGTGTGTCACATCGGTGAGGTATTCTATCAAATTAAATGGTACCCTGTTGGATTCATTTGCACCGACGCGTGGGCTTCGGCAAGGCGACCCTCTATCACCATTCTTATTCCTGTTTGTGGCAGATGGCTTGTCAGCAATTTTAAAGAACAAAGTGTCTTTGGGTGAGATTACCCCTGTTAAGGTATGTAGAAGGGCTCCTGGTATATCTCATTTGCTATTTGCTGATGATACCTTGTTATTCTTTGAGGCCTCCAGTGTCCAAGCGGTTAGTGTAAAGGCTGCCTGGAATTGTATAGCGCGTCCACTGGCCAAAGCTTGAACTATAATAAATGCTCTATATGTTTTGGTGCTGCCTGCCCGGTGACGATACAGGAGCAAGTAAGAGATGTGTTGGGAGTTACAAGTCTGGTATTTGAGGAAAAATATCTGGGCCTTCCAACACCAGAAGGGCGTATGTCTAAAGGACGGTTTCAGAACTTGCAAACAAGTCTCACAAAGTGATTGATTCAGTGGGGTGATGGACTCCTTGCCCAGCCAGGTAGAGAGGTTTTAATTAAGTCGGTGGCACAGGCCTTGCCGACGTACATGATGGGTGTCTTCAAGTTACCATACTCGGTGTGCGATGATCTCACAAGAATGGTTAGGAACTTTTATTGGGGTTCTAAGAAAGGAAGAAGGAGGGTCCATTGGAGAGGTTGGGACTATCTATTACAGCCCAAGGCTAAAGGAGGTGCAGGATTCCATGACTTTCGATTATTCAATCAAGCACTGTTGGCACGCCAAGCCTGGAGGTTGCTATCCAAACCAGATAGCTTATGCGCCCAAGTGCTAAAGGCTAGATATTATCCCCAAGGTAATCTAGTAGATACGGTCTTCTCAGAAAATGCTTCCTCATCATGGCAAGCTATTAGTCACGGTCTAGATCTTTTGAAGAAAGGTCTAATATGGAGAGTTGGGAATGGAAAGAGTATTAGAGTGTGGAGAGATAATTGGATACCGAGGCCTTACTCATACAAACCCGTGTCTATTCAAGGCCGGTGTCGTATCCGCTTTGTGTCGGACCTGCTTAACGACAATGGCTCATGGAACGTGGAACTGCTGCAGCAATACTTCATACCAGCTGATGTTGAAGATATTTTGAAGATACGGGCGTCACCGAGACTTAGGGAAGATGTTATTTCATGGGGCCCGGGGAGGCTAGGAGTTTTCACAGTGAAATCAGCTTATGCCATGGCTTTTGACGAAATTCACAGGGGGTCCTCAGAAGCATCAAGCAGTTCGCCGGATGGTAGCAGGACATGCTGGAAGTTTATATGGAAGTGCAATGTTCCCCCCACTGTACGTAATTTTGCCTGGAGACTGTCGATTGATTCTCTTCCGACGTGGAAAAATAAGCATAAGATTGGCCTCGAAACATCTAGCAGATGTCCCGTTTGTGACATGGAAGAGGAAGATAATTATCGTCCGTTTCTGAGATGCCAGTTTGGACGAGACCTTTATCTAGCCATGTCCAAGGTGTGGTGTATATCAGCAATTGAATCGCTGCTACCTGTTGGGAAACAGTGGCTACTCCAGGCCCTTGCTCCCCTTAATGATATTCAGAGAAGCATGTTGGTGCTAATCTTCTGGAGAAGCTGGTACGTGAGGAACGAGATAACACATTACAAACCACCACCGCCCATGGTCGTCTCAGTAAAATTTCTACAGGACTATCTGGATGTCTTGTTCTGTATCAAATTCAATTCCCACATGGACCCGGTTAAAGGGAAGTACAGCATAAACTTTGACCAAGGCGCTGTAATGCATGCATGTGCTCCTGTCCTTGAAACGTCATGGAAACCGCCCCAACAAGGTTGGGCTAAGCTTAATACGGATGGGTCTTACTCATCGGATGGTGGCGCGGGAGCTGGGATGATTCTACGTAATGTTGATGGTTCTGTTTGTTTTCATCCTGCAGATCTTTGTTCTCGTGTAGAGACGCCCTAGAAGCTGAGTTGTGTGCATGTATGGAAGGATTATCATTCGCAATTCAACGATCGGATCTTTCGATTGAAGTTGAGATGGACTCGAGTACGGCGGTGCAGATGATTTCCTGTGGCGAGATGGACCGCTCAATTTATGCTTCCTTGGTTGGTGAAATTAAATTCCTATTAAGTCTTAGGCAATCTTGTATTACTCATGTCCCTCGTTGTCAAAATAAAGCGAGTGATAGTCTCGCTAATTTTGCTAGAATAGAGGGCCGGACTATGACATGGATTGGTTTGGGGCCTGAGGATGTTTTGAAGTTCGTCCTAGATGATTGTAAGGACCTGATAATGAGTAATACAAGTATTATTCCCGCAAAAAAAAAGTGGAATGCATTTTGTTTTTAATTGAGGGAAGAGGAATGCATTTTTTTGAGACAAAGTGGAATGCATATGCTTACTGACACTTGGACTGTACAATTGGGCCTCTTGTAAAGAACAGGGTTGGGCTCTGCCTGCAACTCATGCAGGCTCCAGCCCACTTAGAGCATTACTAGTAGTACTCCTAAACCCTCAAACCCTCAAAAATAACCGTTTTTTTGCGGGTTGCAACAAAAAAAACACAAAGACTAGAACCCCTAAACCCTCAAACCCTCAAAAAAAAGTAAGGGTCCAACCCTCAAACCCAATTTCAAACCGTAGAAGTGAGGGTTGGAGGGGGGCGCTCGACACCAGCCCGCACTCCCTTCCCCCGTCGCGCGGGAGGGAAGTTTCCCGTCCCCAACCTCCCTCTTCCTCCCTCCCAAGCCGCCGGCCGTCGCCCGCCGCCAATCCGGCCGGCCCCCCGCCTCCCCTCGACGCCGCCGTCGTCCCGCCCCTGCGCCACACTCCCCGCCGTCGGATCCGCCGTTCCCGCCGCCTCCCGCCCCCCGGCCTCCTGCCCCGCCGCCTCCCGCCCCGCCCCCCGCCCGCCTGCCTCAGCCGTCGGCCCCGCCCCCGCCCCCCAATCTAAAGGAAATATGCCCTAGAGGCAATAATAAAGTTATTATTTATTTCCTTATATCATGATAAAAGTTTATTATTCATGCTAGAATTGTATTAACCGGAAACATAATACATGTGTGAATACATAGACAAACAGAGTGTCACTAGTATGCCTCTACTTTACTAGCTCGTTAATCAAAGATGGTTATGTTTCCTAACCATGGACAAAGAGTTGTTATTTGGTTAACGGGATCACATCATTAGTTGAATGATCTGATTGACATGACCCATTCCATTAGCTTAGCACCCGATCGTTTAGTATGTTGCTATTACTTTCTTCATGACTTATACATGTTCCTATGACTATGAGATTATGCAACTCCCGTTTGCCAGAGGAACACTTTGTGTGCTACCAAACATCACAACGTAACTGGGTGATTATAAAAGAGCTCTACAGGTGTCTCCAAAGGTACATGTTGGGTTGGCGTATTTCGAGATTAGGATTTGTCACTCCGATTGTCGGAGAGGTATCTCTGGGCCCTCTCGGTAATGCACATCACTTAAGCCTTGCAAGCATTGCAACTAATGAGTTAGTTGCGGGATGATGTATTACAGAACGAGTAAAGAGACTTGCCGGTAACGAGATTGAACTAGGTATTGAGATACCGACGATCGAACCTCAGGCAAGTGACATACCGATGACAAAGGGAACGATGTATGTTCTTATGCGGTCTGACCGATAAAGATCTTCGTAGAATATGTAGGAGCCAATATGAGCATCCAGGTTCCGCTATTGGTTATTGACCGGAGACGTGTCTCGGTCATGTCTACATTGTTCTCGAACCCGTAGGGTCCGCACGCTTAAGGTTTCGATGACATATATATTATGAGTTTATGAGTTTTGATGTACCAAAGTTAGTTCGGAGTCCCGGATGTGATCACGGACATGACGAGGAGTCTCGAAATGGTCGAGACATAAAGATTGATATATTGGACGGCTATATTCGGACACCGGAAGTGTTCCGGGTGATTTCGGAGAAAACCGGAGAGCCGGAGGGTTACCGGAACCCCACCCCCCCCCGGGAGAAGTAATGGGCCATATGGGCCTTAGTGGAGAGAGAGAGAGAGGGGCAGCCAGAGGGGGGCCGCGCGCCTCCTCCCCCCTGGTCCGAATTGGACTAGGAGAGGGGGGGCGGCGCCCCCCTTTCCCTCTCCCTCCCCACTTCTCTCCCCCTCCTAGTAGGAGTCCTACTCCTACTAGGAGGAGGACTCCTCCTTGGCGCGCCATAGAGGGCCGGCCAGCCTCCTCCCCTTGATCCTTTATATACGGGGGCAGGGGGCACCCCTTGACACACAAGTAGATCCACGTGATCATATTCTTAGCCGTGTGCGGTGCCCCCTTCCACCATAGTCCTCGATAATATTGTAGCGGTGCTTAGGCGAAGCCCTGCGACGGTAGTACATCAAGATCGTCACCACGCCGTCGTGCTGACGGAACTCTTCCCCGACACTTTGCTGGATCGGAGTCCGGGGATCATCATCGAGCTGAACGTGTGCTAGAACTCGGAGGTGAAGGAAATATGCCCTAGAGGCAATAATAAAGTTATTATTTATTTCCTTATAT